>NW_027458980.1:0-37397 GCF_050624435.1 Tenrec ecaudatus
GTTAACTAGCGGACACTTGCACGATCTAGGTTAACTAGCGGGCCCTTGCACTATGTAGGTTAACTAGCGGACCCATGGATTATGTAGGTTTACTAGCAGGCACTTGGACAATCTAGGTTAACTAGAGGGCCCTTGGACTATCTAGGTTAACTAGCAGGCACTTGGACTATGTAGGTTACCTAGCGGGCCTTTGGACTATCTAGGTTTACTAGCGGGCACTTGGACTATCTAGGTTAACTAGCGGGCACTTGGATTACTTAGGTTACCTAGTGGCACTTGGACTTTTTAGTTTTCCTAGCGGGCACGTGGGCTATGTAGGTTAACTAGAAGGCACTTGGACTATCAAGGTTATCTAGCGGGCCCGTGGACTATGTAGGTTACCAGCGGGCACTTGGACTATCTAGGTTTACGAACGTGCACTTGGACTATGCAGGTAACCTAGCTGGCACTTGGACTGTCTAGGTTACCTAGCGGGCACTTGGCCTATCAAGGTTAACGAACGGGCACTTGGACTATGTAGGTCAACAAGCGGACACTTCCACTATGTAGGTTAGCTAAAGGGCAATTGGACTATCCAGGTTACCTAGCGGGCACTTGGACTATGTAGGTTCCCTAGCGGGCACTTGGACTATTTATGTTACCTAGCCGGCACTTTGACTATCTAGGTTAACTAACGGGCACTTGGACTATGTACGTTCCCTAGCGGGCACTGGGGCTATCTACGTTACCTAGCGGGCACTTGGACTATGTAGGTAACCTAATGGTCACTTGGACAGTCTAAGTTACCTAGCGGGGACTTGGACTATGTAGGTTAACTAGCGGGCACATGGACTATGTAGGATCCCAATCGGACATTTGTACTACTTAGGTTAACTAGCGGGCACTTTGACTATCTAGGTTAACTAGCGGGCACTTGGACTATGTAGGTCAACTAGCGGGCCCTTGTACTATGTAGGTTAACTAGCGGGCACTTGGACAATCTAGGTTAACTAATGGACCTTGGGCTATGTAGGTTAACTAGAGGGCCCGTGGACTATGTAGGTTAACAAGCGCGCACTTGGACTATCTAGGTTACCTAGCGGGCACTTGGACTATCTAGGTTAACTAATGGGCACTAGGACTATCTAGGTTACCTAGCGGATACTTGGACTTTGTAGGTTAACTAGCAGACACTTGCACAATCTAGGTTAACTAGCGGGCCCTTGCTCTATGTAGGTTAACTAGCGGGCCCATGGATTATGTAGGTTTACTAGCAGGCACTTGGACTATGTAGTTTCCCTAGCGGGCTTTTGGACTAATTAGGTTACCAAGCGGGAACTTGGACTATGTCGGTTACCTAGCAGGCACTTTGACAATCTAGGTTAACTAACGGGCACTTGGACTATGTAGGTTGCCTAGCGGGCACTTGGACTATGTAGGTTCCCTATCGGGCACTTGGATTATGTAGGTTCCCTATCGGGCACTTGGAGTATGTAGGTTAACTAGCGGGCACTTGGACGGTCTAGGTAACCTAGCGAGCACTTGGACTATCTAGGTTAACGAACGGGCCCTTGGACTATGTAGGTAACCTAGCGGGCACTTGGACTGTCTAGGTTACTTAGCGGGCACTTTGACTATCTAGGTTAACGAATGGGCACTTGGACTATGTAGGTTACCTAGCGGGCACTTTGACTATTTAGGTTAATGAACGGGCACTTGGACTATGTAGGTTACCTAGCGGGCACATGGACTATGTAGGTTATATAGCGGGCACTTGGACTATCAAGGTTATCTAGCGGACCTTGGACTATGTAGGTTACCTAGCGTGCCCTTGGACTATGTAGGTTAACTAGCGGGCACTTGGACTATTTAGGTTTCCTAGCAGGCACCTGGACTATCTAGGTCAACTAGCGGGACCATGTACTATGTAGGTTATATAGCGGGCACTTGGACTATCAAAGGTTATCTAGCGGACCTTGGACTATGTAGGTTACCTAGCGTGCCCTTGGACTATGTAGGTTAACTAGCGGGCACTTGGAATATCTAGTTTTCCTAGCAGGCACTTGGACTATGTACATACCCTAGCGCGCACTAGGACTATCTAGGTTAACTAATGGGCACTAGGACTATCTAGGTTAACTAGCGGGCACTTGGACTATCTAGGTTACCTAGCAGGCACTTGGATTATGAAGGATCCCTAGCGGGCACTTGGACAATCTAGGTTAACTACCGGGCACTTGGACAATCTAGGTTAACTAGCGGGCACTTGGACTATCAAAGTTAACAAGTGAGCCCTTGGACTATGTAGGTTAACTAGCAGGCCCTTGGACTATCTAGGTTACCTAGCGGGCACTTGGACTATATAGGTTACCTAGCGGGAACTTGGACTATGTAGGTTACCCAGTGGGCACTTGGACTATGTAAGTTAACGAACGGGCACTTGGAATATGCAGGTAACCTACCAGACACTTGGAGTGTCTAGGTTACCTAGTGGGCACTTGGACTTCTAGGTTAACGAACGGGCACTTGGACAATGTAAGTTACCTAGCGGGCACTTGGGCTCTCTAGGTTACCTAACGGGCACTTTGACTATCTAGGTTACATAGTGGGCACTTGGACTATATAGGTAAACTAGCGAGCACTTGGACTCTAAGTTACCTAGCAGGCACTTTGACTATCTAGGTTACCTAGCGGGCCTTTGGACTATGTAGGTTTCCTAGCGGGCACTTGGACTATCTAGGTTAACGAACGGGCACTTCGAATATGTAGGTAACCTAGCGGGCACTTGGACAGTCTAGGTTACCTAGCGGGCACTTGGACTATCTAGGTTAACGAACGGGCACTTGGACTATGTAGGTAACCTAGCGGGCACTTGGACTGTCTAGGTTACCTAGCAGGCACTTGGATTATGAAGGATCCCTAGCGGGCACTTGGACAATCTAGGTTAACTAGCAGGCAGTAGGACTATCTAGGTTACCTAGAGGGCACTTGGACTATGTAGTTTGCCTAGCGGGCATTTGGACTATTTAGGTTACCATCGGGAACTTGGACTATGTAGTTTACCTAGCGGGCACTTGGACTATCTAAGTTACCTAGCAGGCACTTGGACTTCTAGGTTAACGAACGGGCACTTGGACTATGTAGGTTGCTTAACGGGCATTTGGACTATCTAGGTTAGGTAATGTGCACTTTGAGTATCTAGGTTACCTAGTGGGAACTTGGACAACGTAAGTTACCTAGCGGGCACTTGGACAATCTAGGTTAACAAGCGGGCACTTGGACTATCAAAGTTAACAATTGATCCCTTGGACTATGTAGGTTTACTAGCGAGCACTTGGACTCTAGGTTACCTAGCAGGCACTTGGACTATCTAGGTTACCTAGCGGGCCTTTGGACTATGTAGGTTTCCTAGCGGGCACTTGGACTATCTAGGTTAACGAACGGGCACCTGGAATATGTAGGCAACCTAGCGGGCACTTGGACAGTCTAGGTTACCTAGCGGGCACTTGGACTATCTAGGTTAACGAACGGGCACTTGGACTATGTAGGTAACCTTGCGGACACTTGGACAGTCTAGGTTACCTAGCGGGCAATTGGACTATCTAGGTTAAGGAACGGGCACTTGGACTATCTAGGTTACCTAGCGGCACTTGGACTATATAAGTTACCTAGCGGGCACGAGGACTATCTAGGTTCACTAGCGGACCTTGGACTATGTAGATTAACTAGTGGGCACTTGGACTATGTAAGTCCCCTAGTGGGCACTTTGACTATCTAGGTTAACTAACGGGCACTAGGACTATCTAGGTTAACTAGCGGGCACTTGGACTATCTAGGTTACCTAGCAGGCACTTGGATTATGAAGGAAATCTTGCGGGCACTTGGACTATCTAGATTACCTAGCGGTCACATGGACTATGTAGGTTAACTAGCGGACACTTGCAGGATCTAGGTTAACTAGCAGGCCCTTGCACTATGTAGGTTAACTAGCGGGCCCATGGATTATGTAGGTTTACTAGCAGGCAGTTGGACTATCTAGGTTAACTAGCGGGCACTTGGACTATGTCGTTTCCCTAGCGGGCATTTGGACTATTTAGGTTACCATCGGGAACTTGGACTATGTAGGTTACCTAGCGGGCACTTGGACTATCTAGGTTATCTAGTAGGCAGTTTGACTATCTAGGTTAACTAACGGGCACTTGGACTATGTAGGTTGCCTAGCGGGCACTTGGAGTATGTAGGTTGCCTAGCGGGCACTTGGATTATGTAGGTTCCCTATCGGGCACTTGGACTATGTAGGTAACCTAGCGGGCACTTGGACTGTCTAGGTTACCTAGCGGGCACTTTGATTATCTAGGTTAACGAACGGGCACTTGGACTATGTAGGTTACCAAGCGGGCACTTGGACTATGTAGGATCCCTATCGGACATTTGTACTACTTAGGTTAACTAGCGGGCACTTTGACTATCTAGGTTAACTAGCAGGCACTTGGACTATCTAGGCCAACTAGCGGGCCCTTGTACTATGTAGGTTAACTAGCGGGCACTTGGACTATCTAGGTTAACTAGCGTACCTTGGACTATGTAGGTTAACTAGCGGGCTCTTGGACTATGTAGGTTACCTTCGGGCACTTGGGCTGTCTAGGTTTCCTAGCAGGCACTTGGACTTTGTACATACCCTAGCGAGCACTTGGACTATCTAGGTTACCTAGCGGGCACTTGGACTATGTACGTCCCCTGGTGGGCAATTGGACTATCAAGGTTAACTAACGGGCACTAGGACTATCTAGGTTAACTAGCAACCACTTGGACTATCTAGGTTACCTAGGAGACACTTGGATTATGAAGGATCCCTAGCGGGCACTTGAACAATCTAGTTTAACTAGCGGGCACTTGGACGATCCAGGTTAACTAGCGGGCACTTGGACTATCAAAGTTAACAAGTGAGCCCTTTGATTTTGTAGGTTAACTAGCAGGCCCTTAGATTATCTAGGTTACCTAGCAGGCACTTGGAGTATGAAGGATCCCTAGCGGGCACTTGGACTATGTAGGTTACCTAGTGGGCACTTGGACTATCTAAGTTAACGAACGGGCACTTGGAATATGCAGGTAACCTAGCGGGCACTTGGAGTGTCTAGGTTACCTATGGGCACTTGGACTTCTAGGTTAACGAACGGGCACTTGGACAATGTAAGTTACCTAGCGGGCACTTGGACAATCTAGCTTACCTAACAGGCACTTTGACTATCTAGGTTACATAGCGGGCACTGGACTATGTAGGTTAACTAGCGAGCAATTGGACTCTAGGTTAGCTAGCGGGCACTTGGACTATCTAGGTTACCTAGCGGGCACTAGGACTATGTAGGTTTCCTAGCGGGCACTTGGACTATCTAGGTTAAAGAACGGGCACTTGGACTATGTAGGTAACCTAGTGGGCACTTGGACAGTCTAGGTTACCTAGCGGGCACTTGGACTATCTAGGTTAACGAAAGGGCACTTGGACTATGTAGGTAACTTAGCGGACTCTTGGACAGTCTAGGTTACCTAGCGGGCAATTGGACTATCTAGGTTAACGAACGGGCACTTGGACTATCTAGTTTACCAAGCGGGCACTTGGACTATGTAAGTTACCTAGCGGGCACATGGACTATGTAGGTTATCTAGCGGGCACTTGGACTATGTAGGTTAACTAGCGGGCACTTGGACTATCTAGGTTACCGAACGGGCATTTGGACTATGTAGGTAACCTAGCGTGAACTTGGACAGTCTAGTTTACCTAGCGGGGCCTTGGACTTCTAGGTTAACGAACGGGCACTTAGACTATGTATGTTGCAAATCGGGCAATTGGACTATCTAGGTTAGGTAACGGGCATTGGACTATCTAGGTTACCTAGCGGGAACTTGGACTATGTAGGTTACCTAGCGGGCACTTGGACTATCTAGGTTAACGAACGTGCACTTGGACTATGTATGTAACCTAGCGGACAATTGGATAGTCTAGGTTACCTAGCAGGCACTTGGACTATCTAGGTTAACGAAAGGGCACTTGACTATGTAGGTCACCTAGCGGGCACTTGGATTATCTAGGTTAGCTAACAGGAATATGGAATATCTAGGTTACCTAGCGGGCACATGGACTATGTATGTTACCTTGCGGGCACTTGTGCTATCTAGGTTCCCTAACGGGAACTTGGACTATATAGGTTAACTAGCGGACACTTGGACGATCTAGGTTAACTAGCGGGCACTTGGAATATCTAGGTTAACTAGCGGGCCCTTGCACTATGTAGCTTAACTAGCGGGAACTTTTACTATCTAGGTTAACTAGTGGGTTCTTGGACTATGTAGGTTAACTAGTGGGCACTTGGACTATCTAGGTTAACTAGCTGACCTTGGACTATGTAGGTTAACTAGCGGGCACTTGGACTATCTAGGTTAACTAGCTGACCTTGGACAATGTAGGTTAACTAGCGGGCACTTGGACTATCTAGGTTAACTAGCGGACACTTGCACAATGAAGGTTCCCTAGCGGGCACTTTGACTATGTAGGTTCCCTAGCGGGCACTTGGACTACATAGGTTCCCTATGGGCTCTTGGACTATCTAGGTTCCCTAACGGGCACTTGGAATATATAGGTTCCCTATCGGGCACTTGGACTATGTAGGTTCCTCAGCGGGCACTTGGACTACGTAGGTTCCCTATCGGGCATTGGACTATGTAGGTTAACAAGCAGGCACTTGGATTATCTAGGTTAACTAGCGGGCACTTGGACGATCTAGGTTTACTAGCGGGCCCTTGGACTATCTAGGTTAACTAGCGGGCACTTGGACTATGTAGTTTCCCTAGCGGGCATTTGGATTACTTAGGTTACCTAGTGGGCACTTGGACTATGTAGGTTACCTAGCGGGCACGTGGACTATGTAGGTTAACTAGAAGGCACGAGGACTATCAAGGTTACCTAGGGGGCCCTTGGACTATGTAGGTTACCAGCGGGCACTTAGACTATGTAGATTAACAAACGTGCACTTGGACAATGTAGGTAAACTAGCGGGCACTTCGACTGTCTAGGTTACCTAGCGGGCACTTGGCCTATCTAGGTTAACGAACGGGCACTTGGAATATGTAGGTTAACTAGCGGAGACTACGACTATCTAGGTTAGCTAACGGGCAATTTGACTATCTAGGTTACCTAGCGGGCACTTTGACTATGTAGGTTCCCTAGCGGGCACTTGGACAATTTAGGTTACCTAGCAGGCCCGTTGACTATCTACGTTAACTAACGGGAACTTGGACTATGTAGGTTGCCTAGCGAGCACTTGGACTATGTAGGTTCCCTAGCGGGGTCTTGGACTATGTAGGTTCCCTATCGGGTACTTGGACTGTCTAGGTTACCTAGCGGGCAATTGGACTATCTATGTTAAAGAACGGGCACTTGGATTATCTAGGTTACCTACTGGCACTTGGACTATGTAAGTTACCTAGTGAGCACTTGGACTATCTAGGTTAACTAGCGGACCTTGGACTATGTAGGTTAACTAGAGGGCACTTGGACTATGGAAGTCCCCTAGTGGGCACTTGGACTATCTAGTTTAACTAACGGGCACTAGGACTATCTAGGTTAACTAGTGGGCACTTGGACTATCTAGGTTACCTAGCAGGTACTTGGATTATGAAGGATCCCCAGCGGGCACTTGGACTATCTAGGTTACCTAGCGGGCACGTGGACTATTTAGGTTAACTAGCGAACACTTGCACGATCTAGGTTATCTAGCGGGCCCTTGCACTATGTAGGTTAACTAGCGGGCCCATGGATTATGTAGGTTTACTAGCAGGCACTTGGACTATCTAGGTTAACTAGCGGGCACTTGGACTATGTAGTTTCCCTAGCGGGCATTTGGACCATTTAGGTTACCAAGCGGGAACTTGGACTATGTAGGTTACCTAGCAGGCACTTTGACTATCTAGGTTAACTAACGGGCACTTGGACTATGTAGGTTGCCTAGCGGGTACTTGGTCTATGTAGGTTGCCTAGCGGGCACTTGGATTATGTAGGTTCCCTATCGGGCACTTCTATTATGTATTTTCCCTATCGGGCACTTGGACTATGTAGTTTAACTAGCGGGCACTTGGACTGTCTAGGTAACCTAGCGGGCACTTGGACTATCTAGGTTAAAGAACGGGCACTTGGACTATGTAGGTAACTTATCGGGCACTTGGACGGTCTAGGTTACCTAGCGGGCACTTGAACTGTGTACGTCCCCTAGCGGGCACTTGGACTATCTAGGTTAACTAGAGGGCCCTTGGACTATGTAGGTTAACTAGCGGGCACTTGGATTATCTAGGTTAACTAGCGGGCACTTGGACGATCCTGGTTAACTAGCGGGCACTTGGACTATCTAGGTTTACTAGCGGGCACTTGGACTATCTAGGTTACCTAGCAGGCACTTGGATTATGAAGGATCCCTAGCGGGCACTTGGACTATCTAGGTTACCTAGCGGGCACGTGGACTATGTAGGTTAACTAGCGGACACTTGCACGATCTAGGTTAACTAGCAGGCCCTTGCACTATGTAGGTTAACTAGCGGGCCCATGGATTATGTAGGTTTACTAGCAGGCACTTGGACTATCTAGGTTAATGAGCGGGCACTTGGACTATGTCGTTTCCCTAGCGGGCATTTGGACTATTTACGTTACCATCGGGAACTTGGACTATGTAGGTTACCTAGCGGGCACTTGGACTATCTAGGTTATCTAGTAGGCATTTTGACTATCTAGGTTAACTAACGGGCACTTGGACTATGTAGGTTGCCTAGCGGGCACTTGGAGTATGTAGGTTGCCTAGCGGGCACTTGGATTATGTAGGTACCCTAACGGGCACTTCTATTATGTACGTTCCCTCTCGGGCACTTGGACTATGTAGTTTAACTAGCGGGCACTTGGACTGTCTAGGTAACCTAGCGGGCACTTGGACTATCTAGGTTAAAGAACGGGTACTTGGACTATGTAGGTAACTTACCAGGCACTTGGACTGTCTAGGTTACCTAGCGGGTACTTCGACTATCTAGGTTAACGAACGGGCACTTGGACTATGTAGGTTACCTACCGGGCACATGGACTATGTAGGTTATATAGCGGCACTTGGACTATCTAGGGTATCTAGCGGACCTTGGACTATGTAGGTTACCTAGCGTGCCCTTGGACTATGTACGTTAACTAGCGGGCACTTGGACTATCTAGGTTTCCTAGCAGGCACTTGGACTATGTACATACCCTAGCACGCACTTGGACTATCTAGGTTAACGAACGGGCACTTGGACTATGTAGGTTACCTAGAGGGCAATTGGACTATGTAGGATCCCTATCGGACATTTGTACTACGTAGGTTAACTAGCGGGCACTTTGACTATCTAGGTTAACTAGCAGGCACTTGGACTATCTAGGCCAACTAGCGGGCCCTTGTACTATGTAGGTTAACTAGCGGGAACGTGGACTATCTAGGTTAACTAGCGGACCTTGGACTATGTAGCTTAACTAGCGGGCCCTTGGACTATGTAGGTTAACTAGCGGGCACTTGTACTATCTAGGTTTCCTACCAGGCACTCGGACTATGTACATAACCTAGCGCGCACTTGGACTATCTAGGTTACCTAGCGGGCACTTGGACTATGTACGTCCCCTAGTGGGCACTTGGACTATCTAGGTTAACTAACGGGCACTAGGACTATCTAGGTTAACCAGCTGGCACTTGGACTATCTAGGTTACCTAGCAGGCATTTGGATTATGAAGGATCCCTAACGGGCACTTGGACTATCTAGGTTACCTAGCGGGCACTTGGACTATGTAGGTTAACTAGCGGACACTTGCACGATCTAGGTTAACTAGCGGGCCCATGGATTATGTAGGTTTACTAGCAGGCACTTGGACTATCTAGGTTAACTAGCGGGCACTTGGACTATGTAGTTTCCCTAGCGGGCATTTGGACTATTTAGGTTACCAAACGGGAACTTGGACTATGTAGGTTACCTAGCGGGCACTTGGACTATCTAGGTTACCTAGCAGGTACTTTGACTATCTAGGTTCCCTAGCTGGCACTTGGATTATGTAGGCTCCCTATGGGGCACTTGGATTATGTAGGTTCCCTATCGGGCACTTGGACTATGTAGGTTTCCTAGCGGGCACTTGTACTATGTAGGTTAACTAGCGGGCCCATGGATTATGTAGGTTTACTAGCAGGCACTTGGACTATGTAGTCTCCCTAGCGGGCATTTGGACTATTTAGGTTACCATCGGGAACTTGGACTATGTAGGTTAACTAGCGGGCACTTGGACTATCTAGGTTACCTAGCAGGCACTTTGCCTATCTAGGTTAACTAACGGGCACTTGGATTATGAAGGTTGCCTATCGGGCACTTGGACTATGTAGGTTACCAAGCGGGCACTTGGACTATCTAGGTTACCTAACAGGCACTTTGAATATCTAGGTTACATAGTGGGCACTTGGACTATGTAGGTTAACTAGCGAGCACGTGGACTCTAGGTTACCTAGCAGGAACTTGGACTATGTAGTTTTCCTAGCGGGCACTTGGACTATCTAGGTTAACGAACGGGCACATGGACTATGTAGGTAACCTAGCGGGCACTTGGACAGTCTAGGTTACCTTGCGGGCACTTGGACTATCTAGGTTAACGAACGGGCACTTGGACTATGTAGGTAACCTAGCGGACACTTGGGCAGTCTAGGTTACCTAGCGGGCAATTGGACTATCTATGTTAAGGAACGGGCACTTGGACTATCTAGGTTACCTAGCGGCACTTGGACTATGTAAGTTACCTAGCGGGCACTTGGACTATCTACCTTACCTAGCGGACCTTGGACTATGTAGGTTAACTAGTGGGCACTTGGACTATGTAAGTCCCCTAGTGGGCACTTGGACTATCAAGGTTAACTAACGGGCACTAAGACTATCTAGGTAAACTAGCGGGCACTTGGACTATCTAGGTTACCTAACAGGCACTTGGATTATGAAGGATCCCTTGCGGGCACTTGGACTATCTAGGTTACCTAGCAAGGAACGTGGACTATGTAGGTTAACTAGCGGACACTTGCACGATCTAGGTTAACTAGCGGGCCCTTGCACTATGTAGGTTAACTAGCGGGCCCATGGATTATGTAGGTTTACTAGCAGGCACTTGGACTATCTAGGTTAACTAGCGGGCACTTGGACTATGTAGTTTCCCTAGAGGGCATTTAAACTATTTAGGTTACCATCGGGAACTTGGACTATGTAGGTTACCTAGCGGGCACTTGGACTATCTAGGTTACCTATCAGGCACTTTGACTATGTAGGTTAGCTAACGGGCACTTGGACTATGTAGGTTGCCTAGCGGGCACTTGGACTATGTAGGTTGCCTAGCGGGCACTTGGATTATGTAGGTTCCCAATCGGGCACTTGGACTATGTAGGTTAACTAGCGGGCACTTGGACTGTCTAGGTAACCCTGCGGGCACTTGGACTATCTAGGTTAAAGAAGGGACACTTGGACTATGTAGGTAACCTAGCGGGCACTTGGACTGTCTAGGTTACCTAGCGGGCACTTTGACTATCTGGTTAACAAACGGGCACTTGGACTATGTAGGTTAAAGAAGGGGCTCTTGAACTATGTAGGTAACCTAGCGGGTACTTGGACTGTCTAGGTTACCTAGCGGCACTTTGACTATCTGGTTAACAAACGGGCACTTGGACTATGTAGGTTAGCAAGCGGGCAATTGGACTATGTAGGATCCCTATCGGACATTTGTACTACTTAGGTTAACTAGCGGGCACTTTGACTATCTAGGTTAACTAGCAGGCACTTGGACTATCTTGGTTAACTAACGGGCACTTGGATTATATAGGTTGCCTAGCGGACACTTGGACTATGTAGGTTGCCTAGCGGGCACTTGGATTATGTAGGTTCGCTATCGAGCACTTGGATTATGTAGGTTCCCAATCGGGCACTTGGACTATGTAGGTTAACTAGCGGGCACTTGGACTGTCTAGGTAACCCTGCGGGCACTTGGACTATCTAGGTTAAAGAACGGGCACTTGCACTATGTAGGTAACCTAGCGGGCACTTGGACTGTCTAGGTTACCTAGCGGGCACTTTGACTATCTAGGTTAACAAACGGGCACTTGGACTATGTAGGTTACCAAGCGGGCACTTGGACTATGTAGGATCCGTATCGGACATTTGTACTACTTAGGTTAACTAGCAGGCACTTTGACTATCTAGGTTAACTAGCAGGCACTTGGACTATCTAGGTTAACTAACGGGCACTTGGACTATGTAGGTTGCCTAGCGGGCACTTGGATTATGTAGGTTCCCTATCGAGCACTTGGATTATGTAGGTTCCCAATCGGGCACTTGGACTATGTAGGTTAACTAGCGGGCAATTGGACTGTCTAGGTAACACTGTGGGCACTTGGACTATCTAGGTTAAAGAACGGGCATTTGGACTATGTAGGTAACCTAGCGGGCACTTGGACTGTCTAGGTTACCTAGCGGGCACTTTGGCTATCTAGGTTAACAAACGGGCACTTGCACTATGTAGGTTAGCAAGCGTGCATTTGGACTATGTAGGATCCCTATAGGACATTTGTACTACTTAGGTTAACTCGCGGGCACTTTGACTATCTAGGTTAACTAGCAGGCACTTGGACTATCTAGGTTAACTAACGGGCACTTGGACTATGTAGGTTGCCTAGCGGGCACTTGGACTATGTAGGTTGCCTATTGGGCACTTGGATTATGTAGGTTCCCTATCGAGCACTTGGATTATGTAGGTTCCCAATCGGGCACTTGGACTATGTAGGTTAACTAGCGGGCACTTGGACTGTCTAGGTAACCCTGCGGGCACTTGGACTATATAGTTTAAAGAACGGGCACTTGGACTATGTAGGTAACCTAGCGGGCACTTGGACTGTCTAGGTTACCTAGCGGGCACTTGAACTATGTAGGATCCCTATAGGACATTTGTACTACTTAGGTTAACTAGCGGGCACTTTGACTATCTAGGTTACCTAGCGGTCACTTGGACTATGTACGTCCCCTAGTGGGCAATTGGACTATCAAGGTTAACTAACGGGCACTAGGACTATCTAGGTTAACTAGCGGCCACTTGGACTATCTAGGTTACCTTGCAGACACTTGGATAATGAAGGATCCCTAGCGGGCAATTGGACAATCTAGTTTAACCAGCGGGCACTTGGACGATCTAGGTTAACTAGCGGGCACATGGACTATCAAAGTTAACAAGTGAGCCCTTTGATTTTGTAGGTTAACTAGCAGGCCCTTACACTATCTAGGTTATCTAGCAGGCACTTTGACTATCTAGGTTAAGTAACGGGCACTTGGACTATGTAGGTTGCCTAGCGGGCACTTGGACTATGTAGGTTCCCTAGAGGGCACTTGGATTATGTAGGCTCCCTATCGGGCACTTGGACTATGTAGGTTACCTAGCGGGCACTTGAACTATGTAGGATCCTTATAGGACATTTGTACTACGTAGGTTAACTAGCGGGCACTTTGACTATCTAGGTTACCTAGCAGGCATTTGGATTATGAAGGATCCCTAACGGGCACTTATAGTATCTAGGTTACCTAGCGGGCACTTGGACTATGTAGGTTAACTAGCGGACACTTGCACGATCTAGGTTAACTAGCGGGCCCATGGATTATGTAGGTTTACTAGCAGGCACTTGGACTATCTAGGTTAACTAGCGGGCACTTGGACTATGTAGTTTCCCTAGCGGGCATTTGGACTATTTAGGTTACCAAACGGGAACTTGGACTATGTAGGTTACCTAGCGGGCACTTTGACTATCTAGGTTACCTAGCAGGCACTTTGACTATCTAGGTTCCCTAGCGGGCACTTGGATTATGTAGGCTCCCTATCGGGCACTTGGATTATGTAGGTTCCCTATCGGGCACTTGGACTATGTAGGTTTCCTAGCGGGCACTTGGACTATGTAGGTTAACTAGCGGGCCCATGGATTATGTAGGTTTACTAGCAGGCACTTGGACTATGTAGTCTCCCTAGCGGGCATTTGGACTATTTAGGTTACCATCGGGAACTTGGACTATGTAGGTTGCCTAGCGGGCACTTGGACTATCTAGGTTACCTAGCAGGCACTTTGACTATCTAGGTTAACTAACGGGCACTTGGACTATGTAGGTTGCCTATCGGGCACTTGGACTATGTGGGTTACCAAGCGGGCACTTGGACTATCTAGGTTACCTAACAGGTACTTTGAATATCTAGGTTACATAATGGGCACTTGGACTATGTAGGTTAACGAGCGGGCACTTGGACTATGTAGGTAACCTAGCGGACACTTGGGCAGTCTAGGTTACCTAGCGGGCAATTGGACTATCTAGGTTAAGGAACGGGCACTTGGACTATCTAGGTTACCTAGCAGGCACTTTGACTATCTAGGTTAACTAACGGGCACTTGGACTATGTAGGTTGCCTATCGGGCACTTGGACTATGTGGGTTACCAAGCGGGCACTTGGACTATCTAGGTTACCTAACAGGCACTTTGAATATCTAGGTTACATAGTGGGCACTTGGACTATGTAGGTTAACTAGCGAGCACTTGGACTCTAGGTTACCTAGCAGGAACTTGGACTATGTAGGTTTCCTAGCGGGCACTTGGACTATCTAGGTTAACGAACGGGCACTTGGACTATGTAGGTAACCTAGCTGGCACTTGGACAGTCTAGGTTACCTAGCGGGCACTTGGACTATCTAGGTTAACGAATGGGCACTTGGACTATGTAGGTAACCTAGCGGACACTTGGGCAGTCTAGGTTACCTAGCGGGCAATTGGACTATCTAGGTTAAGGAACGGGCACTTGGACTATCTAGGTTACCTAGCGGCACTTGGACTATGTAAGTTACCTAGCGGGCACTTGGATTATCTACCTTACCTAGCGGACCTTGGACTATGTAAGTTAACTAGTGGGCACTTGGACTATGTAAGTCCCCTAGTGGGCACTTGGACTATCTAGGTTAACTAACGGGCACTAAGACTATCTAGGTAAACTAGCGGGCACTTGGACTATCTAGGTTACCTAACAGGCACTTGGATTATGAATGATCCCTTGCGGGCACTTGGACTATCTAGGTTACCTAGCGGGCACGTGGACTATGTAGGTTAACTAGCGGACACTTGCACGATCTAGGTTAACTAGCGGGCCCTTGCACTATGTAGGTTAACTAGCGGGCCCATGGATTATGTAGGTTTACTAGCAGGCACTTGGACTATCTAGGTTAACTAGCGGGCACTTGGACTATGTAGTTTCCCTAGCGGGCATTTGGACTATTTAGGTTACCATCGGGAACTTGGACTATGTAGGTTACCTAGCGGGCACTTGGACTATCTAGGTTACCTATCAGGCACTTTGACTATGTAGGTTAACTAACGGGCACTTGGACTATATAGGTTGCCTAGCGGGCACTTGGACTATGTAGGTTAACTAGCGGGCACTTGGATTATGTAGGTTCCCTATCGAGCACTTGGATTATGTAGGTTCCCAATCGGGCACTTGGACTATGTAGGTTAACTAGCAGGCACTTGGACTGTCTAGGTAACCCTGCGGGCACTTGGACTATGTAGGTTAAAGAAGGGGCACTTGGACTATGTAGGTAACCTAGCGGGCACTTGGACTGTCTAGGTTACCTAGCGGGCACTATGGCTATCTAGGTTAACAAACGGGCAATTGCACTATGTAGGTTAGCAAGTGGGCAATTGGACTATGTAGGATCCCTATAGGACATTTGTACTACTTAGGTTAACTCGCGGGCACTTTGACTATCTAGGTTAACTAGCAGGCACTTGGACTATCTAGGTTAACTAACGGGCACTTGGACTATGTAGGTTGCCTAGCGGGCACTTGGACTATGTAGGTTGCCTATTGGGCACTTGGATTATGTAGGTTCCCTATCGAGCACTTGGATTATGGAGGTTCCCAATCGGGCACTTGGACTATGTAGGTTAACTTGCGGGCACTTGGACTGTCTAGGTAACCCTGCGGGCACTTGGACTATCTAGGTTAAAGAACGGGCACTTGGACTATGTAGGTAACCTAGCGGGCACTTGGACTGTCTAGGTTACCTAGCGGGCACTTTGACTATCTAGGTTAACAAACGGGCACTTGGACTATGTAGGTTAGCAAGCGGGCACTTGGACTATGTAGGATCCCTATCGGACATTTGTACTACTTAGGTTAACTAGCAGGCACTTTGACTATCTAGGTTAATTAACGGGCACTTGGACTATGTAGGTTGCCTAGCGGGCACTTGGACTGTCTAGGTTACCTAGCGGGCACTTTGACTATCTAGGTTAACAAACGGGCACTTGGACTATGTAGGTTACCAAGCGGGCACTTGGACTATGTAGGATCCCTATCGGACATTTGTACTACTTAGGTTAACTAGCAGGCACTTGGACTATCTAGGTTAATTAACGGGCACTTGGACTATGTAGGTTGCCTAGCGGGCACTTGGATTATGTATGTTCCCTATCGAGCACTTGGATTATGTAGGTTCCCAATCGGGCACTTGGACTATGTAGGTTAACTAGCGGGCAATTGGACTGTCTAGGTAACCCTGTGGGCACTTGGACTATCTAGGTTAAAGAACGGGCACTTGGACTATGTAGGTAACCTAGCGGGCACTTGGACTGTCTAGGTTACCTAGCGGGCACTTTGGCTATCTAGGTTAACAAACGGGTTCTTGCACTATGTAGGTTAGCAAGCGGGCAATTGGACTATGTAGGATCCCTATAGGACATTTGTACTACTTAGGTTAACTCGCGGGCACTTTGACTATCTAGGTTAACTAGCAGGCACTTGGAGTATCTAGGTTAACTAACGGGCACTTGGACTATGTAGGTTGCCTAGCGGGCACTTGGACTATGTATGTTACCTAGCGGGCACTTGGACTATCTACCTTAACTAGCGGACCTTGGACTATGTAGGTTAACTAGTGGGCACTTGGACTATGTAAGTCCCCTAGTGGGCACTTGGACTATCTAGGTTAACTAACGGGCACTAAGACTATCTAGGTTAACTAGCGGGCACTTGGACTATCTAGGTTACCTAACAGGCACTTGGATTATGAATGATCCCTTGCGGGCACTTGGACTATCTAGGTTACCTAGCGGGCACGTGGACTATGTAGGTTAACTAGCGGACACTTGCACGATCTAGGTTAACTAGCGGGCCCTTGCACTATGTAGGTTAACTAGCGGGCCCATGGATTATGTAGGTTTACTAGCAGGCACTTGGACTATCTAGGTTAACTAGCGGGCACTTGGACTATGTAGTTTCCCTAGCGGGCATTTGGACTATTTAGGTTACCATCGGGAACTTGGACTATGTAGGTTACCTAGCGGGCACTTGGACTATCTAGGTTACCTATCAGGCACTTTGACTATGTAGGTTAACTAACGGGCACTTGGACTATGTAGGTTGCCTAGCGGGCACTTGGACTATGTAGGTTAACTAGCGGGCACTTGGATTATGTAGGTTCCCTATCGAGCACTTGGATTATGTAGGTTCCCAATCGGGCACTTGGACTATGTAGGTTAACTAGCAGGCACTTGGACTGTCTAGGTAACCCTGCGGGCACTTGGACTATGTAGGTTAAAGAAGGGGCACTTGGACTATGTAGGTAACCTAGCGGGCACTTGGACTGTCTAGGTTACCTAGAGGGCACTTTGGCTATCTAGGTTAACAAACGGGCAATTGCACTATGTATGTTAGCAAGTGGGCAATTGGACTATGTAGGATCCCTATAGGACATTTGTACTACTTAGGTTAACTCGCGGGCACTTTGACTATCTAGGTTAACTAGCAGGCACTTGGACTATCTAGGTTAACTAACGGGCACTTGGACTATGTAGGTTGCCTAGCGGGCACTTGGACTATGTAGGTTGCCTATTGGGCACTTGGATTATGTAGGTTCCCTATCGAGCACTTGGATTATGTAGGTTCCCAATCGGGCACTTGGACTATGTAGGTTAACTTGCGGGCACTTGGACTGTCTAGGTAACCCTGCGGGCACTTGGACTATCTAGGTTAAAGAACGGGCACTTGGACTATGTAGGTAACCTAGCGGGCACTTGGACTGTCTAGGTTACCTAGCGGGCACTTTGACTATCTAGGTTAACAAACGGGCACTTGGACTATGTAGGTTACCAAGCGGGCACTTGGACTATGTAGGATCCCTATCGGACATTTGTACTACTTAGGTTAACTAGCAGGCACTTTGACTATCTAGGTTAATTAACGGGCACTTGGACTATGTAGGTTGCCTAGCGGGCACTTGGACTGTCTAGGTTACCTAGCGGGCACTTTGACTATCTAGGTTAACAAACGGGCACTTGGACTATGTAGGTTACCAAGCGGGCACTTGGACTATGTAGGATCCCTATCGGACATTTGTACTACTTAGGTTAACTAGCAGGCACTTGGACTATCTAGGTTAATTAACGGGCACTTGGACTATGTAGGTTGCCTAGCGGGCACTTGGATTATGTATGTTCCCTATCGAGCACTTGGATTATGTAGGTTCCCAATCGGGCACTTGGACTATGTAGGTTAACTAGTGGGCAATTGGACTGTCTAGGTAACCCTGTGGGCACTTGGACTATCTAGGTTAAAGAACGGGCACTTGGACTATGTAGGTAACCTAGCGGGCAATTGGACTGTCTAGGTTACCTAGCGGGCACTTTGGCTATCTAGGTTAACAAACGGGCACTTGCACTATGTAGGTTAGCAAGCGGGCAATTGGACTATGTAGGATCCCTATAGGACATTTGTACTACTTAGGTTAACTCGCGGGCACTTTGACTATCTAGGTTAACTAGCAGGCACTTGGACTATCTAGGTTAACTAACGGGCACTTGGACTATGTAGGTTGCCTAGCGGGCACTTGGACTATGTAGGTTGCCTATTGGGCACTTGGATTATGTAGGTTCCCTATCGAGCACTTGGATTATGTAGGTTCCCAATCGGGCACTTGGACTATGTAGGTTAACTAGCGGGCACTTGGACTGTCTAGGTAACCCTGCGGGCACTTGGACTATCTAGGTTAAAGAACGGGCACTTGGACTATGTAGGTAACCTAGCGGGCACTTGGACTGTCTAGGCTACCTAGCGGGCACTTTGACTATCTAGGTTAACAAACGGGCACTTGGACTATGTAGGTTACCAAGCGGGCACTTGGACTATGTAGGATCCCTATCGGACATTTGTACTACTTAGGTTAACTAGCGGGCACTTTGACTATCTAGGTTAACTAGCAGGCACTTGGACTATCTATGCCAACTAGCGGGCCCTTGTACTATGTAGGTTAACTAGCGGGCACTTGGACTATCTAGGTTAACTAGCGGACCTTGGACTATGTAGGTAACTAGCGGGCCCTTGGACTATGTAGGTTAACTAGCGGGCACTTGAACTATGTAGGATCCCTATAGGACATTTGTACTACTTATGTTAACTAGCGGGCACTTTGACTATCTAGGTTATCTAGCGGGCACTTGGACTATCTAGGTCAACTAGCGGGCCCTTGTACTATGTAGGTTAACTAGCGGGCACTTGGACTATCTAGGTTAACTAGCCGACCTTGGACCATGTACATACCCTAGCGCACACTTGGACTATCTAGGTTAACTAACGGGCACTAGGACTATCTAGGTCAACTAGCGGGCACTTGGACTATCTAGGTTACCTAGCAGGCATTTGGATTAAGAAGGATCCTTAACGGGCACTTGGACTATCTAGGTTACCTAGCGGGCACTTGGATTATGTAGGTTAACTAGCGGACACTTGCACGATCTAGGTTAACTAGCGGGCCCATGGATTATGTAGGTTTACTAGCAGGCACTTGGACTATCTAGGTTAACTAGCGGGCACTTGGACTATGTAGTTTCCCTAGCGGGCATTTGGAGTATTTAGGTTACCAAACGGGAACTTGGACTATGTAGGTTACCTAGCGGGCAGTTTGACTATCTAGGTTAACTAACGGGCACTTGGACTATGTAGGTTGCCTAGCGGGCCCTTGGACTATGTAGGTTCCCTAGCGGGCACTTGGATTATGTAGGTTCCCTATCGGGCACTTGGATTATGTAGGTTCCCTATCGGGCACTTGGACTATGTAGGTTACCTAGCGGGCACTTGGACAGTCTAGGTTACCTAGCGGGCCCTTGGACTATCTAGGTTAACGAATGGGCACTTGGACTATGTAGGTAACCTAGCGGACACTTGGGCAGTCTAGGTTACCTAGCGGGCAATTGGACTATCTAGGTTAAGGAACGGGCACTTGGACTATCTAGGTTACCTAGCGGCACTTGGACTATGTAAGTTACCTAGCGGGCACTTGGACTATCTACCTTAACTAGCGGACCTTGGACTATGTAGGTTAACTAGTGGGCACTTGGACTATGTAAGTCCCCTAGTGGGCACTTGGACTATCTAGGTTAACTAACGGGCACTAAGACTATCTAGGTAAACTAGCGGGCACTTGGACTATCTAGGTTACCTAACAGGCACTTGGATTATGAATGATCCCTTGCGGGCACTTGGACTATCTAGGTTACCTAGCGGGCACGTGGACTATGTAGGTTAACTAGCGGACACTTGCACGATCTAGGTTAACTAGCGGGCCCTTGCACTATGTAGGTTAACTAGCGGGCCCATGGATTATGTAGGTTTACTAGCAGGCACTTGGACTATCTAGGTTAACTAGCAGGCACTTGGACTATGTAGTTTCCCTAGCGGGCATTTGGACTATTTAGGTTACCATCGGGAACTTGGACTATGTAGGTTACCTAGCGGGCACTTGGACTATCTAGGTTACCTATCAGGCACTTTGACTATGTAGGTTAACTAACGGGCACTTGGACTATATAGGTTGCCTAGCGGGCACTTGGACTATGTAGGTTAACTAGCGGGCACTTGGATTATGTAGGTTCCCTATCGAGCACTTGGATTATGTAGGTTCCCAATCGGGCACTTGGACTATGTAGGTTAACTAGCAGGCACTTGGACTGTCTAGGTAACCCTGCGGGCACTTGGACTATGTAGGTTAAAGAAGGGGCACTTGGACTATGTAGGTAACCTAGCGGGCACTTGGACTGTCTAGGTTACCTAGCGGGCACTTTGGCTATCTAGGTTAACAAACGGGCAATTGCACTATGTAGGTTAGCAAGTGGGCAATTGGACTATGTAGGATCCCTATAGGACATTTGTACTACTTAGGTTAACTCGCGGGCACTTTGACTATCTAGGTTAACTAGCAGGCACTTGGAGTATCTAGGTTAACTAACGGGCACTTGGACTATGTAGGTTGCCTAGCGGGCACTTGGACTATGTAGGTTGCCTATTGGGCACTTGGATTATGTAGGTTCCCTATCGAGCACTTGGATTATGTAGGTTCCCAATCGGGCACTTGGACTATGTAGGTTAACTTGCGGGCACTTGGACTGTCTAGGTAACCCTGCGGGCACTTGGACTATCTAGGTTAAAGAACGGGCACTTGGACTATGTAGGTAACCTAGCGGGCACTTGGACTGTCTAGGTTACCTAGCGGGCACTTTGACTATCTAGGTTAACAAACGGGCACTTGGACTATGTAGGTTACCAAGCGGGCACTTGGACTATGTAGGATCCCTATCGGACATTTGTACTACTTAGGTTAACTAGCAGGCACTTTGACTATCTAGGTTAATTAACGGGCACTTGGACTATGTAGGTTGCCTAGCGGGCACTTGGACTGTCTAGGTTACCTAGCGGGCACTTTGACTATCTAGGTTAACAAACGGGCACTTGGACTATGTAGGTTACCAAGCGGGCACTTGGACTATGTAGGATCCCTATCGGACATTTGTACTACTTAGGTTAACTAGCAGGCACTTGGACTATCTAGGTTAATTAACGGGCACTTGGACTATGTAGGTTGCCTAGCGGGCACTTGGATTATGTATGTTCCCTATCGAGCACTTGGATTATGTAGGTTCCCAATCGGGCACTTGGACTATGTAGGTTAACTAGCGGGCAATTGGACTGTCTAGGTAACCCTGTGGGCACTTGGACTATCTAGGTTAAAGAACGGGCACTTGGACTATGTAGGTAACCTAGCGGGCACTTGGACTGTCTAGGTTACCTAGCGGGCACTTTGGCTATCTAGGTTAACAAACGGGCACTTGCACTATGTAGGTTAGCAAGCGGGCAATTGGACTATGTAGGATCCCTATAGGACATTTGTACTACTTAGGTTAACTCGCGGGCACTTTGACTATCTAGGTTAACTAGCAGGCACTTGGACTATCTAGGTTAACTAAGGGGCACTTGGACTATGTAGGTTGCCTAGCGGGCACTTGGACTATGTATGTTACCTAGCGGGCACTTGGACTATCTACCTTAACTAGCGGACCTTGGACTATGTAGGTTAACTAGTGGGCACTTGGACTATGTAAGTCCCCTAGTGGGCACTTGGACTATCTAGGTTAACTAACGGGCACTAAGACTATCTAGGTTAACTAGCGGGCACTTGGACTATCTAGGTTACCTAACAGGCACTTGGATTATGAATGATCCCTTGCGGGCACTTGGACTATCTAGGTTACCTAGCGGGCACGTGGACTATGTAGGTTAACTAGCGGACACTTGCACGATCTAGGTTAACTAGCGGGCCCTTGCACTATGTAGGTTAACTAGCGGGCCCATGGATTATGTAGGTTTACTAGCAGGCACTTGGACTATCTAGGTTAACTAGCGGGCACTTGGACTATGTAGTTTCCCTAGCGGGCATTTGGACTATTTAGGTTACCATCGGGAACTTGGACTATGTAGGTTACCTAGCGGGCACTTGGACTATCTAGGTTACCTATCAGGCACTTTGACTATGTAGGTTAACTAACGGGCACTTGGACTATGTAGGTTGCCTAGCGGGCACTTGGACTATGTAGGTTAACTAGCGGGCACTTGGATTATGTAGGTTCCCTATCGAGCACTTGGATTATGTAGGTTCCCAATCGGGCACTTGGACTATGTAGGTTAACTAGCAGGCACTTGGACTGTCTAGGTAACCCTGCGGGCACTTGGACTATGTAGGTTAAAGAAGGGGCACTTGGACTATGTAGGTAACCTAGCGGGCACTTGGACTGTCTAGGTTACCTAGCGGGCACTTTGGCTATCTAGGTTAACAAACGGGCAATTGCACTATGTAGGTTAGCAAGTGGGCAATTGGACTATGTAGGATCCCTATAGGACATTTGTACTACTTAGGTTAACTCGCGGGCACTTTGACTATCTAGGTTAACTAGCAGGCACTTGGAGTATCTAGGTTAACTAACGGGCACTTGGACTATGTAGGTTGCCTAGCGGGCACTTGGACTATGTAGGTTGCCTATTGGGCACTTGGATTATGTAGGTTCCCTATCGAGCACTTGGATTATGTAGGTTCCCAATCGGGCACTTGGACTATGTAGGTTAACTTGCGGGCACTTGGACTGTCTAGGTAACCCTGCGGGCACTTGGACTATCTAGGTTAAAGAACGGGCACTTGGACTATGTAGGTAACCTAGCGGGCACTTGGACTGTCTAGGTTACCTAGCGGGCACTTTGACTATCTAGGTTAACAAACGGGCACTTGGACTATGTAGGTTACCAAGCGGGCACTTGGACTATGTAGGATCCCTATCGGACATTTGTACTACTTAGGTTAACTAGCAGGCACTTTGACTATCTAGGTTAATTAACGGGCACTTGGACTATGTAGGTTGCCTAGCGGGCACTTGGACTGTCTAGGTTACCTAGCGGGCACTTTGACTATCTAGGTTAACAAACGGGCACTTGGACTATGTAGGTTACCAAGCGGGCACTTGGACTATGTAGGATCCCTATCGGACATTTGTACTACTTAGGTTAACTAGCAGGCACTTGGACTATCTAGGTTAATTAACGGGCACTTGGACTATGTAGGTTGCCTAGCGGGCACTTGGATTATGTATGTTCCCTATCGAGCACTTGGATTATGTAGGTTCCCAATCGGGCACTTGGACTATGTAGGTTAACTAGTGGGCAATTGGACTGTCTAGGTAACCCTGTGGGCACTTGGACTATCTAGGTTAAAGAACGGGCACTTGGACTATGTAGGTAACCTAGCGGGCAATTGGACTGTCTAGGTTACCTAGCGGGCACTTTGGCTATCTAGGTTAACAAACGGGCACTTGCACTATGTAGGTTAGCAAGCGGGCAATTGGACTATGTAGGATCCCTATAGGACATTTGTACTACTTAGGTTAACTCGCGGGCACTTTGACTATCTAGGTTAACTAGCAGGCACTTGGACTATCTAGGTTAACTAACGGGCACTTGGACTATGTAGGTTGCCTAGCGGGCACTTGGACTATGTAGGTTGCCTATTGGGCACTTGGATTATGTAGGTTCCCTATCGAGCACTTGGATTATGTAGGTTCCCAATCGGGCACTTGGACTATGTAGGTTAACTAGCGGGCACTTGGACTGTCTAGGTAACCCTGCGGGCACTTGGACTATCTAGGTTAAAGAACGGGCACTTGGACTATGTAGGTAACCTAGCGGGCACTTGGACTGTCTAGGTTACCTAGCGGGCACTTTGACTATCTAGGTTAACAAACGGGCACTTGGACTATGTAGGTTACCAAGCGGGCACTTGGACTATGTAGGATCCCTATCGGACATTTGTACTACTTAGGTTAACTAGCGGGCACTTTGACTATCTAGGTTATCTAGCGGGCACTTGGACTATCTAGGTCAACTAGCGGGCCCTTGTACTATGTAGGTTAACTAGCGGGCACTTGGACTATCTAGGTTAACTAGCGGACCTTGGACCATGTACATACCCTAGCGCACACTTGGACTATCTAGGTTAACTAACGGGCACTAGGACTATCTAGGTCAACTAGCGGGCACTTGGACTATCTAGGTTACCTAGCAGGCATTTGGATTAAGAAGGATCCTTAACGGGCACTTGGACTATCTAGGTTACCTAGCGGGCACTTGGATTATGTAGGTTAACTAGCGGACACTTGCACGATCTAGGTTAACTAGCGGGCCCATGGATTATGTAGGTTTACTAGCAGGCACTTGGACTATCTAGGTTAACTAGCGGGCACTTGGACTATGTAGTTTCCCTAGCGGGCATTTGGAGTATTTAGGTTACCAAACGGGAACTTGGACTATGTAGGTTACCTAGCGGGCAGTTTGACTATCTAGGTTAACTAACGGGCACTTGGACTATGTAGGTTGCCTAGCGGGCCCTTGGACTATGTAGGTTCCCTAGCGGGCACTTGGATTATGTAGGTTCCCTATCGGGCACTTGGATTATGTAGGTTCCCTATCGGGCACTTGGACTATGTAGGTTACCTAGCGGGCACTTGGACAGTCTAGGTTACCTAGCGGGCCCTTGGACTATCTAGGTTAACGAATGGGCACTTGGACTATGTAGGTAACCTAGCGGACACTTGGGCAGTCTAGGTTACCTAGCGGGCAGTTGGACTATCTAGGTTAAGGAACGGGCACTTGGACAATCTAGGTTACCTAGCGGCACTTGGACTATGTAAGTTACCTAGCGGGCACTTGGACTATCTACCTTAACTAGCAGACCTTGGACTATGTAGGTTAACTAGTGGGCACTTGGACTATGTAAGTCCCCTAGTGGGCACTTGGACTATCTAGGTTAACTAACGGGCACTAAGACTATCTAGGTTAACTAGCGGGCACTTGGACTATCTAGGTTACCTAACAGGCACTTGGATTATGAATGATCCCTTGCGGGCACTTGGACTATCTAGGTTACCTAGCGGGCACGTGGACTATGTAGGTTAACTAGCGGACACTTGCACGATCTAGGTTAACTAGCGGGCCCTTGCACTATGTAGGTTAACTAGCGGGCCCATGGATTATGTAGGTTTACTAGCAGGCACTTGGACTATCTAGGTTAACTAGCGGGCACTTGGACTATGTAGTTTCCCTAGCGGGCATTTGGACTATTTAGGTTACCATCGGGAACTTGGACTATGTAGGTTACCTAGCGGGCACTTGGACTATCTAGGTTACCTATCAGGCACTTTGACTATGTAGGTTAACTAACGGGCACTTGGACTATGTAGGTTTCCTAGCGGTCACTTGGACTATGTAGGTTGCCTAGCGGGCACTTGGACTATGTAGGTTGCCTATTGGGCACTTGGATTATGTAGGTTCCCTATCGAGCACTTGGATTATGTAGGTTCCCAATCGGGCACTTGGACTATGTAGGTTAACTTCCGGGCACTTGGACTGTCTAGGTAACCCTGCGGGCACTTGGACTATATAGGTTAAAGAACGGGCACTTGGACTATGTAGGTAACCTAGCGGGCACTTGGACTGTCTAGGTTACCTAGCGGGCACTTTGACTATCTAGGTTAACAAACGGGCACTTGGACTATGTAGGTTACCAAGCGGGCACTTGGACTATGTAGGATCCCTATCGGACATTTGTACTACTTAGGTTAACTAGCGGGCACTTTGACTATCTAGGTTAACTAGCAGGCACTTGGACTATCTAGGCCAACTAGCGGGCCCTTGTACTATGTAGGTTAACTAGCGGGCACTTGGACTATCTAGGTTACCTAGCGGGCACGTGGACTATGTAGGTTAACTAGCGGACACTTGCACGATCTAGGTTAACTAGCGGGCCCTTGCACTATGTAGGTTAACTAGCGGGCCCATGGATTATGTAGGTTTACTAGCAGGCACTTGGACTATCTAGGTTAACTAGCGGGCACTTGGACTATGTAGTTTCCCTAGCGGGCATTTGGACTATTTAGGTTACCATCGGGAACTTGGACTATGTAGGTTACCTAGCGGGCACTTGGACTATCTAGGTTACCTATCAGGCACTTTGACTATGTAGGTTAACTAACGGGCACTTGGACTATGTAGGTTGCCTAGCGGGCACTTGGACTATGTAGGTTAACTAGCGGGCACTTGGATTATGTAGGTTCCCTATCGAGCACTTGGATTATGTAGGTTCCCAATCGGGCACTTGGACTATGTAGGTTAACTAGCAGGCACTTGGACTGTCTAGGTAACCCTGCGGGCACTTGGACTATGTAGGTTAAAGAAGGGGCACTTGGACTATGTAGGTAACCTAGCGGGCACTTGGACTGTCTAGGTTACCTAGCGGGCACTTTGGCTATCTAGGTTAACAAACGGGCAATTGCACTATGTAGGTTAGCAAGTGGGCAATTGGACTATGTAGGATCCCTATAGGACATTTGTACTACTTAGGTTAACTCGCGGGCACTTTGACTATCTAGGTTAACTAGCAGGCACTTGGAGTATCTAGGTTAACTAACGGGCACTTGGACTATGTAGGTTGCCTAGCGGGCACTTGGACTATGTAGGTTGCCTATTGGGCACTTGGATTATGTAGGTTCCCTATCGAGCACTTGGATTATGTAGGTTCCCAATCGGGCACTTGGACTATGTAGGTTAACTTGCGGGCACTTGGACTGTCTAGGTAACCCTGCGGGCACTTGGACTATCTAGGTTAAAGAACGGGCACTTGGACTATGTAGGTAACCTAGCGGGCACTTGGACTGTCTAGGTTACCTAGCGGGCACTTTGACTATCTAGGTTAACAAACGGGCACTTGGACTATGTAGGTTACCAAGCGGGCACTTGGACTATGTAGGATCCCTATCGGACATTTGTACTACTTAGGTTAACTAGCAGGCACTTTGACTATCTAGGTTAATTAACGGGCACTTGGACTATGTAGGTTGCCTAGCGGGCACTTGGACTGTCTAGGTTACCTAGCGGGCACTTTGACTATCTAGGTTAACAAACGGGCACTTGGACTATGTAGGTTACCAAGCGGGCACTTGGACTATGTAGGATCCCTATCGGACATTTGTACTACTTAGGTTAACTAGCAGGCACTTGGACTATCTAGGTTAATTAACGGGCACTTGGACTATGTAGGTTGCCTAGCGGGCACTTGGATTATGTATGTTCCCTATCGAGCACTTGGATTATGTAGGTTCCCAATCGGGCACTTGGACTATGTAGGTTAACTAGTGGGCAATTGGACTGTCTAGGTAACCCTGTGGGCACTTGGACTATCTAGGTTAAAGAACGGGCACTTGGACTATGTAGGTAACCTAGCGGGCAATTGGACTGTCTAGGTTACCTAGCGGGCACTTTGGCTATCTAGGTTAACAAACGGGCACTTGCACTATGTAGGTTAGCAAGCGGGCAATTGGACTATGTAGGATCCCTATAGGACATTTGTACTACTTAGGTTAACTCGCGGGCACTTTGACTATCTAGGTTAACTAGCAGGCACTTGGACTATCTAGGTTAACTAACGGGCACTTGGACTATGTAGGTTGCCTAGCGGGCACTTGGACTATGTAGGTTGCCTATTGGGCACTTGGATTATGTAGGTTCCCTATCGAGCACTTGGATTATGTAGGTTCCCAATCGGGCACTTGGACTATGTAGGTTAACTAGCGGGCACTTGGACTGTCTAGGTAACCCTGCGGGCACTTGGACTATCTAGGTTAAAGAACGGGCACTTGGACTATGTAGGTAACCTAGCGGGCACTTGGACTGTCTAGGTTACCTAGCGGGCACTTTGACTATCTAGGTTAACAAACGGGCACTTGGACTATGTAGGTTACCAAGCGGGCACTTGGACTATGTAGGATCCCTATCGGACATTTGTACTACTTAGGTTAACTAGCGGGCACTTTGACTATCTAGGTTATCTAGCGGGCACTTGGACTATCTAGGTCAACTAGCGGGCCCTTGTACTATGTAGGTTAACTAGCGGGCACTTGGACTATCTAGGTTAACTAGCGGACCTTGGACCATGTACATACCCTAGCGCACACTTGGACTATCTAGGTTAACTAACGGGCACTAGGACTATCTAGGTCAACTAGCGGGCACTTGGACTATCTAGGTTACCTAGCAGGCATTTGGATTAAGAAGGATCCTTAACGGGCACTTGGACTATCTAGGTTACCTAGCGGGCACTTGGATTATGTAGGTTAACTAGCGGACACTTGCACGATCTAGGTTAACTAGCGGGCCCATGGATTATGTAGGTTTACTAGCAGGCACTTGGACTATCTAGGTTAACTAGCGGGCACTTGGACTATGTAGTTTCCCTAGCGGGCATTTGGAGTATTTAGGTTACCAAACGGGAACTTGGACTATGTAGGTTACCTAGCGGGCAGTTTGACTATCTAGGTTAACTAACGGGCACTTGGACTATGTAGGTTGCCTAGCGGGCCCTTGGACTATGTAGGTTCCCTAGCGGGCACTTGGATTATGTAGGTTCCCTATCGGGCACTTGGATTATGTAGGTTCCCTATCGGGCACTTGGACTATGTAGGTTACCTAGCGGGCACTTGGACAGTCTAGGTTACCTAGCGGGCCCTTGGACTATCTAGGTTAACGAATGGGCACTTGGACTATGTAGGTAACCTAGCGGACACTTGGGCAGTCTAGGTTACCTAGCGGGCAGTTGGACTATCTAGGTTAAGGAACGGGCACTTGGACTATCTAGGTTACCTAGCGGCACTTGGACTATGTAAGTTACCTAGCGGGCACTTGGACTATCTACCTTAACTAGCAGACCTTGGACTATGTAGGTTAACTAGTGGGCACTTGGACTATGTAAGTCCCCTAGTGGGCACTTGGACTATCTAGGTTAACTAACGGGCACTAAGACTATCTAGGTTAACTAGCGGGCACTTGGACTATCTAGGTTACCTAACAGGCACTTGGATTATGAATGATCCCTTGCGGGCACTTGGACTATCTAGGTTACCTAGCGGGCACGTGGACTATGTAGGTTAACTAGCGGACACTTGCACGATCTAGGTTAACTAGCGGGCCCTTGCACTATGTAGGTTAACTAGCGGGCCCATGGATTATGTAGGTTTACTAGCAGGCACTTGGACTATCTAGGTTAACTAGCGGGCACTTGGACTATGTAGTTTCCCTAGCGGGCATTTGGACTATTTAGGTTACCATCGGGAACTTGGACTATGTAGGTTACCTAGCGGGCACTTGGACTATCTAGGTTACCTATCAGGCACTTTGACTATGTAGGTTAACTAACGGGCACTTGGACTATGTAGGTTTCCTAGCGGTCACTTGGACTATGTAGGTTGCCTAGCGGGCACTTGGACTATGTAGGTTGCCTATTGGGCACTTGGATTATGTAGGTTCCCTATCGAGCACTTGGATTATGTAGGTTCCCAATCGGGCACTTGGACTATGTAGGTTAACTTCCGGGCACTTGGACTGTCTAGGTAACCCTGCGGGCACTTGGACTATATAGGTTAAAGAACGGGCACTTGGACTATGTAGGTAACCTAGCGGGCACTTGGACTGTCTAGGTTACCTAGCGGGCACTTTGACTATCTAGGTTAACAAACGGGCACTTGGACTATGTAGGTTACCAAGCGGGCACTTGGACTATGTAGGATCCCTATCGGACATTTGTACTACTTAGGTTAACTAGCGGGCACTTTGACTATCTAGGTTAACTAGCAGGCACTTGGACTATCTAGGCCAACTAGCGGGCCCTTGTACTATGTAGGTTAACTAGCGGGCACTTGGACTATCTAGGTTAACTAGCGGACCTTGGACTATGTAGGTAACTAGCGGGCCCTTGGACTATGTAGGTTAACTAGCGGGCACTTGGACTATCTAGGTTTCTTAGCAGGCTCTTGGACTATGTACATACCCTAGCGAGCACTTGGACTATCTAGGTTACATAGCGGGCACTTGGACTATGAAGGTTAACTAGCGAGCAATTGGACTCTAGGTTAACTAGCGGGCACTTGGACTATCTAGGTTACCTAGCGGGCACTTGGACTATGTAGGTTTCCTAGCGGGCACTTGGACTATCTAGGTTAACGAACGGGCACTAGGTCTATCTAGGTTAACTAGCGGCCACTTGGACTATCTAGGTTAGGTAACGGGCATTGGACTATCTAGGTTACCTAGCGGGCACTTGGACTATGTACGTCCCCTAGTGGGCAATTGGACTATCAAGGTTAACTAACGGGCACTAGGACTATCTAGGTTAACTAGCGGCCACTTGGACTATCTAGGTTACCTAGCAGACACTTGGATAATGAAGGATCCCTAGCGGGCAATTGGACAATCTAGTTTAACTAGCGGGCACTTGGACGATCTAGGTTAACTGCGGGCACATGGACTATCAAAGTTAACAAGTGAGCCCTTTGATTTTGTAGGTTAACTAGCAGGCCCTTACACTATCTAGGTTATCTAGCAGGCACTTTGACTATCTAGGTTAAGTAACGGGCACTTGGACTATGTAGGTTGCCTAGCGGGCACTTGGACTATGTAGGTTCCCTAGCGGGCACTTGGATTATGTAGGCTCCCTATCGGGCACTTGGACTATGTAGGTTACCTAGCGGACACTTGAACTATGTAGGATCCCTATAGGACATTTGTACTACTTAGGTTAACTAGCGGGCACTTTGACTATCTAGGTTATCTAGCGGGCACTTGGACTATCTAGGTCAACTAGCGGGCCCTTGTACTATGTAGGTTAACTAGCGGGCACTTGGACTATCTAGGTTAACTAGCCGACCTTGGACCATGTACATACCCTAGCGCGCACTTGGACTATCTAGGTTAACTAACGGGCACTAGGACTATCTAGGTCAACTAGCGGGCACTTGGAATATCTAGGTTACCTAGCAGGCATTTGGATTAAGAAGGATCCTTAACGGGCACTTGGACTATCTAGGTTACCTAGCGGGCACTTGGATTATGTAGGTTAACTAGCGGACACTTGCACGATCTAGGTTAACTAGCGGGCCCATGGATTATGTAGGTTTACTAGCAGGCACTTGGACTATATAGGTTAACTAGCGGGCACTTGGACTATGTAGTTTCCCTAGCGGGCATTTGGACTATTTAGGTTACCAAACGGGAACTTGGACTATGTAGGTTACCTAGCGGGCAGTTTGACTATCTAGGTTAACTAACGGGCACTTGGACTATGTAGGTTGCCTAGCGGGCCCTTGGACTATGTAGGTTCCCTAGCGGGCACTTGGATTATGTAGGTTCCCTATCGGGCACTTGGATTATGTAGGTTCCCTATCGGGCACTTGGACTATGTAGGTTACCTAGCGGGCACTTGAACTATGTAGGATCCCTATCGGACATTTGTACTACTTAGGTTAACTAGCGGGCACTTTGACTATCTAGGTTAAGTAGCGGGCACTTAGACTATCTAGGTCAACTAGCGGGCTCTTGTACTATGTAGGTTAACTAGCGGGCACTTGGACTATGTAAGTCCCCTAGTGGGCACTTGGACTATCTAGGTTAACTAACGGGCACTAGGACTATCTAGGTTAACTAGCGGGCACTTGGACTATCTAGGTTACCTAGCAGGCACTTGGATTATGAAGGATCCCTAGCGGGCACTTGGACTATCTAGGTTACCTAGCGGGCACGTGGACTATGTAGGTTTACTAGTGGACACTTGCACGATCTAGGTTAACTAGCGGTCCCTTGCACTACGTAGGTTAACTAGCGGGCCCATGGATTATGTAGGTTTACTAGCAGGCACTTGGACTATCTAGGTTAACTAGCGGGCACTTGGACTATGTAGTTTCCCTATCGGGCATTTGGACTACTTAGGTTACGAAGCGGGAACTTGGACTATGTAGGTTACCTAGCAGGCACTTTGACTATCTAGGTTAACTAACGGGCACTTGGACTATGTAGGTTAACTAGCGGGCACTTGGACTGTCTAGGTAACCTAGCGGGCACTTGGACTATCTAGGTTAACGAACGGGCACTTGGACTATGTAGGTAACCTAGCGGGCACTTGGACTGTCTAGGTTACCTAGCGGGCACTTTGACTATCTAGGTTAACGAATGGGCACTTGGACTATGTAGGTTACCTAGCGGGCACTTAGACAATCTAGGTTAACGAACGGGCACATGGACTATGTAGGAAACCTAGCGGGCACTTTGACTGTCTAGGTTACCTAGCGGGCACTTGGACTATCTAGGTTAACGAACGGGCACTTGGACTATGTAGGTTACCTAGCGGGCACTTTGACTATCTAGGTTAACTAACGGGCACTAGGACTATCTAGGTTAACTAGCGGGCACTTGGATTATCTAGGTTACCTAGCGGGCACCTGGACTATGTAGGTTAACTAGCCGGCACTTGGACTATCTAGGTTAACGAACAGGCACTTGGACTATATAGGTAAACTAGCGGGCACTTGGATAGTCTAGGTTACCTAGCGGGCACTTGGACTATCTAGGTTAATGAACGGGCACTAGGACTATCTAGGTTAACTAGCGGGCCCTTGTACTATGTAGGTTAACTAGCGAGCACTTGGACTATCTAGGTTAACTAGCGGGCCCTTGTACTATGTAGGTTAACTAGCAAGCACTTGGACTATCTAGGTCAACTAGCGGGCCCTTGGACTATTTAGGTTAACTAGCGTGCACTTGGACTATCTAGGTTAAATAGCGGGCACTTGGATGATCAATGTACTAGCGGGCACTTGGTCTATCTAGGTTACCTAACGGGCACTTGGACTATGTACGTCACCTAGTGGGCACTTGGAATATCTAGGTTAACTAACGGGCACTAGGACTATCTAGGTTAACTAGCGGGCACTTGGACTATCTAGGTTACCTACCTGGCACTTGGACTATGAATGTTCCCTAGCGGGCACTTGGATTATCTAGGTTACCTAGCGGGCACTTGGACTATGTAGGTCAACTAGTGGGCCCTTGGACTATCTAGGTTAGCTAACTGGCACTTGGACTATGTAGGTTAACTAGCGGACACTTGCATGATCTAGGTTAACTAGCGGGCTCTTGTACTATGTAGGTTAACTAGCGGGCCCATTGACTATGTAGGTTAACTAGCAGGCACTTGGACGATCTAGGTTAACTAGCGGGCACTTGGATTATCTGGGTTACCTAGCGGGCACTTGGATTATGTAGGTTCCCTAGCGGGCATTTGGACTATATAGATAAGCTAGCGGGCACTTAGACTCTGTAGGTTACCTAGCGGGCACTTGGACTATCTAGGTTACCTAGATGGTACTTGAACTATCTACATTACGTAGCGGGTTCTTGGAGTATGTAGGTTACCTAGCGGAATGTCGGACTATCTAGGTTACCAAGCGGGCACTGGGACTATCTAGGTTAACTAACGGGCACTTGGACTATATAGGTTCCCTATAGGGCAATTGGAGAATGTAGGTTAACTAGGGGGCACTAGGATTATGTAGGTTACCTAGCGGGCCCTTGGACTATCTAGGTTACCTAGCGGGCATTTGGACTATCTAGGTTTCCTAGCGGGCCCGTTGACTATGTAGGGTTCCTAGCGGGCACTTGGACTATCTAGGTTAACGAACAGGCACTTGGACTATATAGGTAAACTAGCTGGCACTTGGACAGTCTAGGTTACCTAGCGGGCACTTGGACTATCTAGGTTAATGAACGGGCACTTGGACTATGTAGGTTACCTAGCGGGCACTTGGATTATGTAGGATCCCTATCGGACATTTGGACTACTTAGGTTACCTAGCGGGCACTTGGACTATCTAGGTCAACTTGCAGGCCCTTGTACTATGTAGGTTAACTAGCGAGCACTTGGACTATCTACGATAACTAGCGGACCTTGGACTACGTAGGTTAACTAGCGGGCCCTTGGACTATGTAGGTTAACTAGCGGGCACTTGGACGATCTAGGTTAACTACAGGGCGCTTGGCCTGTCTAGGTTAACTAGCGTGCACTTGGACTATCTAGGTTAAATAGCGGGCACTTGGATGATCAATGTTAACTAGCGGGCACTTGGACATTCTAGGTTAGCTAACGGGCACTTGGACTAAGTATGTCCCCTAGTGGGCACTTGGACTATCTAGGTTAACTAACGGGCACTAGGACTACCTAGGTTAACTAGCGGGCACTTGGACTATCTAGGTTACCTAGCTGGCAGTTGGACTGTGAATGTTCCCTAGCGGGCACTTGGATTATCTAGGTTACCTAGCGGGCACTTGGACTATGTAGGTCAACTAGCGGGCCCTTGGACTATCTAGGTTAGCTAACTGGCACTTGGACTATGTAGGTTAACTAGCGGACACTTGCACGATCTAGGTTAACTAGCTGGCTCTTGTACTATGTAGGTTAACTAGCGGACCCATTGACTATGTAGGTTAACTAGCAGGCACTTGGACGATCTTGGTTAACTAGCAGGCACTTGGACGATCTAGGTTAACTAGCGGGCACTTGGATTATCTGGGTTACCTAGCGGGCACTTGGATTATGTAGGTTCCCTAGCGGGCATTTGGAGTATATAGATAAGCTAGCGGGCACTTAGACTCTGTAGGTTACCTAGCGGGCACTTGGACTATCTAGGTTACCTAGATGGTACTTGAAGTATCTACGTTACCTAGCGGGTACTTGGAGTATGTAGGTTACCTACCGGGCTCTTGGACTATCTAGGTTACCTAGCGGGCACTTGGACTATCTAGGTTAACTAACGGGCACTTGCACTATGTAGGTTCCCTAGCGGGCCATTGGACTATGTAAGTTCCCTAACGGCCACTTGGACTATGTAGGTTCCCTAGCGGGCACTTGGATTATGTAGGTTCCCTATCGGGCACTTGGACTATGTAGGTTAACTAGCGGGCATTTGGACTATGTAGGTTACTTGCGGGCACTTGGACTATGTAGGTTCCCTTTCGGGCACTTGGAGAATGTAGGTTAACTATGGGGCACTAGGACAATGTAGGTTACCTACTGGGCCCTTGGACTATCTAGGTAACCTAGGGGGAACCTGGACTATGCAGGTTAACTAGTGGGCACTTGAACTATTTAGGTTACCTAGCGGGCACTTGGACTATGTACGTTCCCTAGCGGGCATTTGGACTATCTACGTTACCTAGCGGGCACTTGGACTATCTATGTTAACTAGCGGTCACTTGGACTATGTAGGTTCCCTATCGGGCACGTGGACTAGATAGGTTCCGTAGCAGGCACTTGGTCTATCTAGGTTAACTAGCGGGCACTTGGACTATCTAGGTTAACTAGCGAGCACTTGATCTATCTAGGTTAACTAGCGGGCATTTGGACTATTAGGGTCCCTAGCGGGCATTTGGACTATATTGGTTACCTAGCGGGCACTTGGACTATGTAGGTTAACGAACTGGCACTTGGACTATGTAGGTAACCTAGTGGTCACTTGAACTGTCTAGGTTACCTAGCGGGCACTTGGACTATGTAGGTTTACTAGCGGGCACTTGGACTATATAGGTTAACTAGCGGGCCCTTGGACTATGTAGGTTAACTAGCGGGCCCTTGGACTATGTAGGTAAACTAGCGTGCACTTGGACGATCTAGGTTAACTAGCGGGTACTTGGACTATGTAGGTTAACTAGCGGCCCTTGGACTATGTACATTAACTAGCGGCACTTGGACTATCTACGTTAACTAGCGGGCTCTTGGACTATGTATATTCCAGAGCGGGCATTTGGACTATGTAGGTTCCCAGCAGGCACTTGGACTATGTAGGTTCCAGAGCGGGCACTTGGACTATCTAGGTTCCCTAGCGGGCACTTGTACTATGTAGGTTAACTATCGGACACTTGGAAGATCTAGGTTAACTAGCGGGTAGTTGGACTATGTAGGTTAACTAGCGGGCCCTTGAACAGTGTAGATTAACTAGCGGCACTTGGACTATCTACGTTAACTAGCGGGCCCTTGGAATATGTAGATTCCCTAGCGGGCACTTGGACTACATAGGTTCCCTAGCGTCACTTGGTCTCTGTATGTTCCCTAGCGGGCACTTGGACTATGTATGTTCCCTACGGACACTTGAACTATGTAAGTTAACTACCGGGCACTTGGACTATGTAGGTTAAATAGCGGGCACATGGACTATGTAGGTTAACTACCGGGCACATGCACTATCTAGGTTACCTAGCGGGCATTTGGACTATGTACGTTCCCTAGCGGGCACTTGGACTATGTAGGTTAACTATCGTGCACTTGGACTATGTAGGTTCCTTAGCGGGCACTTGGACGAACTAGTTTACCTAGCGGGCACTTGGACTATGTAGGTTAACTAGTGGACAGTTGCACGATCTAGGTTACGTAGCTGGAACTTGGACTATATAGGTTACCTAGCGGGCACTTGGACTATGTAAGTTACCTAGCGGGCACTTGGACTATCTAGGTTACCTAGCGGCCACTTGGACTATCTTGGTTACCGAAATGGTATTTGGACTATGTAGATAAACTAGCGGGAA
>NW_027458981.1:0-37259 GCF_050624435.1 Tenrec ecaudatus
ACTTTGACTATCTAGGTTAACTAGCGGGCACTTGGACTATCTAGGTTAAGTAGCGGACCTTGGACTATGTAGGTTAACTAGCGGGCACTTGGACGATCTAGGTTATCTACCGGGCACTTGGACTATCTTGGTTTACAAGCGGGCACATGGACTATCTAGATTAACTACCGGGCACTTGGATGATGCAGGTTCCCTAGTGGGCACTTGGACTAACTAAGTTCCCTAACGGGCACTTGGACTATGTAGGTTCCTTAGCGGGCACTTGGACTATTTACGTCCCTTAGCGGGCACGTGGACTATGTAGGTTAACTAGCGTGCCCTTGGACTATGTAGGTTATCTAGCCGGCACTTAGACTATCTAGGTTACCTAGCGGGCACTTGGACTATGTACATACCCTAGTGGGCACTTGGACTATCTAGGTTACCTAGCGGGCACTTGTACTATGTACGTCCCCTAGTGGGCACAAGGACTATCTACGATAACTAACGGGAACTAGGAATATCTAGGTTACCTAGCGGGCACTTGGACTATGTACGTTCCCTAGTGGGCACTTGCACTATTTAGGATAATTAACGGGCACTCGGACTATCTAGGTTAACTAGCGGGCACCTGGTCTATCTAGGTCAACTAGCGGGCCCTTGGACTATGTAGGTTTAATAGCGGACACTTGGACGATCTAGGTTAACTAGCGAGCCCTTGCACTATGTCGTTAACTATCGGGTACTTGGACAATCTAGGTTAACTAGTGAGCACTTGGACGATAATAGGTTAACTAGCGGGCACTTGTTTTAGCTAGGTTACCTAGTGGGCCCTTGAACTATGTAGGTTAACTAGTTGACCCTTGGACTATCTAGGTTAGCTAACGGGCACTTGGACTATATAGTTTACTTAGCGGGCACTTGGACTATGTGGGTGCCATAGTGGGCATTTGGACTATATAGATTACCTAGCAGGCACTTGGACTTTGTAGGTTACCTACCGGGCACTTGGACTATCTAGGTTTTCGAGCGGGCACTTGGACTATGTAGGTTACCTAGCGCGCACTTGGACTATGTAGGTTACCTAATGGGCACTTGGACTATATAGTTTACCTAGCGTGCGCTGGGACTATGTAGGTTACCTAGCGGGCACTTGGACAGTCTAGGTTAACTAGCGGGCACTTGGACTATCTAGGTTAACGAATGGGCACTTGGACTATGTAGGTTACCTAGCGGGCACTTGGAGTATCTAAGTTAGCGAACAGGAACTTGGAATATCTAGGTTACCTAGCGGGCACTTGGACTATATAGGTTACCTAGCGGGCACTTGGACTATCTATGTTACCTAACAGGAACTTGGACTATGTAGGTTAACTGGCGGACACTTGGACGATCTAGGTTAACGAACGGGCACTTGGACTATGTAGGTTAACTAGCGGGCACTTAGACTATCTAGGTTACCTAGCAGGCACTTGGACTATGTACATACCCTAGCGGGCACTTGGACTATCTAGGTTACCTAGGGGGCACTTGGACTGTGTACGTCCCCTAGAGGGCACTTGGACTATCTAGGATAACTAACGTGCACTAGGACTATCCAGGTTAACTAGCGGGCACATGGACTATCTAGGTTACCTAGCGGGCACTTGGACTATGTAGGTAACCTAGCGGGCACTAGAGTGTCTAGGTTACCTAGCGGGCACTTGGACTACCTAGGTTAATGAATGGGCACTTGTACTATATAGGTTACCTAGGGGCACTTGGACTATCTAGGTAAGCTAACAGGAAATTGGATTATCTAGGTTACCTTGCGTGCCCTTGGACCATATAGGTTAACTAGCAGGGAATTGGACGATGAAGGTTAACTAGCGGGCACATGGACGATCTAGGTTAACTAGAGGGCCTTTGGACGATCTAGGTTAACTAGCCGGCACTTGGACTATCAAGGTTAACTAGCGAGCCCTTGGACTATGTAGGTTAACTAGCGGGCCCTTGGACTTGTAGCTTACCTAGCGGGCACTTGGACTATGTAGGTTACCTAGCGGGCATTTGGACTATCTAGATTAGCGAACGGGGACTTGGACTATCTAGGTTACCTAGCGGGCACTTGAACTATGTAGGTTACCTAGAGGGCACTTGGAATACCTAGGTTGGCGAACGGGGACTTGGACTTTGTATGTTACCTAGCAGGCACTTGGATTGTCTAGGTTACCTAGCGGTCACTTGGACTATCTAGGTTAACGAACGGGCACTTGGACTATGTAGGTTACCGAGCAGGCACTTGGACTATGTATGTTAGCTAACGGGCACTTGGACTATGTATGTTAGCTAATGGGCACTTGGACTATGTAGGTTACCTAGCGGGCACTTGGACTATCTAGGTTACGTAGCGGGCACTTGGACTATGTAGGTGAACTAGAGGACATTAGGATGGTCTAGATTAACTAGTGGGCCCTTGGACTATGTAAGTTAACTAGCGGGAACTTGGACAATCTAGGTTAACTAGCGGGCACTTGTACGATCTAGGTTAACTAGCCGGCACTTGGACTATCAAGGTTAACTAGCGAGTCCTTGGACTATGTAGGTTAACTAGCGGGCCCTTGGACTTGTAGCTTACCTAGCGAGCACTTGGACTATGTACGTTTCTTAGCGGGTACTTGGACTAGTAGGTTCCCAGCGGGCACTTAGTCTATCTAGGTTAACTAGCGGGCACTTGGACTGTCAAGGTTAACTAGCGGACATTTGGACTATTACGGCCCCTAGCGGGCATTTGGACTATATTGGTTACCTCGCGGGCACTTGGACTATGTAGGTTAACGAACGGGCACATGGACTATGTAGGTAACCTAGTGATCACTTGAACTGTCTTGGTTACCTAGCGGGCACTTAGACTATGTAGGTTAACTAGCGGGCACTTGGACTATCTAGGTTAACTAGTGGGCATTTGGACTATTTAGGTTACCTAGCGGGCACTTGGACTATGTAGGTTACCTAGCGGGCACTTGGAATATCTAGGTTACCTAGCAGGCACTTTGACTATCTAGGTTAACTAACGGGCCTTGGACTATGTAGGTTGCCTAGCAGGCACTTGGATTATGTAAGTTCCCTATCGGGCACTTGGACTATGTAGGTTAACTAGCTGGCACTTTGACTGTCTAGGTTACCTAGTGGGCATTTGGATTATCTACGTCAAAGAACGGGCACTTGGATTATCTAGGTTAACGAACGGGCACTTGGACTATGTAGGTTACCTAGCCTCCACTTGGACTATCTAGGTTAGCTTACAGGCACTTGGACTATCTTGGTTACCTAGGTGGCACTTTGACTATATAGGTCAACTAGCGGGACTTTGGACTATCTAGGTTAGCCAACGGGCACTTAGATTATGTAGGTTAACTAGCGGGAACTTGGAATATGTAGGTTAAGTAGCGGACACTTGCACTATGAAGGTTAACTAGCGGGCCCATGGACTATGTAGGTTTACTATCGGGCCCTTGGACTATCTAGGTTACCTAGCGGGCACTTGGACTATGTAGGCTTACTAGGGGGCCCTTTGACGATCTAGGTTACCTAGCGGGTACTTGAACTATGTAGGTTACCTAGCGGGTACTTAAACTATCTAGGTTACCTAGCGGGCACTTGGATTATGTACATTCCCTAGTGGGCACTTGGACTATCCAGGTTAACTAGCGGACACTTGGACTATCTAGCTTAACTAGTGGGCCCTTGGACTATGTACGTTCCCTAGCGGGCACTTGGACTATCTATGTTACCTAGCGGGCACTTGGACTATGTACGTTTCCTAGCGGGTACTTGGACTAGATATGTTCCCAGCGGGCACTTGGTCTATCTAGGTTAACTAGCGGGCACTTGGACTATCTAGGTTAACTAGTGAGCACTTGGACTATCTAGGTTAACTAGCGGGCATTTGGACTATTAGGGCCCCTAGCGGGCATTTGGACTATATTGGTTACCTAGCGGGCACTTGGACTATGTAGGTTAACTAGCGGGCACTTGGACTATCTAGGTTAACTAGCAGGCCCTTGGACGATGTAGGTTAACTAGCGGTCCCTTGGACTATGTAGGTTAACTAGCGGGCCCTTGGACTATGTAGGTTACCTAGCGGGCACTTGGACGATCTAGGTTAACTAGCGGGCCCTTGGACTATATAGGTTATCTAGCGGGCACTTGGACTATCTAGGTAAACTAGCGGGTTCTGGACTATGTAGGTTAACTAGCGGGCACTTGGACAATGCAGGTTCCCTAGCGGGCACGTGGACTATATATGTTCCCTACGGGCACTTGGACTATCTAAGTTCCCTAACAGGCACTTGGAATATGTAGGTTCCCTATCGGGCACTTGGACTGTGTAGGTTCCTCAGCGGGCACTTGGACTATGTAGGTTCCCTATCGGGCACTTGGACTATCTAGGTTAACTAGCGGGTACTTGGACGATCTAGGTTAACTAACGGGCACTTGTACAATGCAGGTTCCCTAGCGGGCACTTGGACTATATAGGTTCCCTACGGGCACTTAGACTATCTAGGTTCCCTAACGGGCACTTGGAATATGTAGGTTCCCTATCGGGCACTTGGACTATGTAGGTTCCTCAGCGGGCACTTGGACTATGTAGGTTAACTAGCGGGCCCTTGGACTATGTAGATTAACTAGCGGCACTTGGACTATCTACATTAACTAGCGGTCATTTGGACAATGTAGATTCCCTAGTGGGCACCTCGACTGTATATGTTCCAGAGCGGGCACTTGGACTATGTAGGTTCCCTAGCAGTCACTTGGACTATGTAGGTTCCAGAGCGGGCACTTGGACTATCTAGGTTCCCTAGCGGGCACTTGTACTATGTAGGTTAATTAGCGGACACCTGGACGATCTAGGTTAACTAGCGGGTACTTGGATTATGTAGGTTAACCAGCGGGCCCTTGAACTATGTAGATTAACTAGCGGCACTTGTACTATCTACATTAACTAGCGGGCACTTGGACTATGTAGGCTAACTAGGGGGGCCTTGGACTATGTAGGTTCCCTAGCGGGCACTTGGACTCTATATGTTCCCTACGGACACTTGAACTATGTAAGTTAACTACCGGGCACTTGGACTATGTAGGTTAACTAGAGGGCCCTTGGACTACCTAGGTTACCTAGCGGTCACTTGGACTATGTAGGTTAACTACCGGGCACTTGCACTATCTAGGTTACCGAACGGGCATTTGGACTATGTAGGTAACCTAGCGGGCACTTGGAGAGTCTAGGTTACCTAGCGGGCACTTGGACTTCTAGGTTAAAGAACGGGCACTAGGACTATGTATGTTGCATAGCGGGCAATTGGACTATCTAGGTTAGGTAACGGGCACGAGAAGTATCTAGGTTACCTAGCTGGCACTTGAACTATCTACGTTATAGCGGGTTCTTGGAGTATGTAGGTTACCTTGCGGGCTGTTGGAGTATCTAAGTTTCCAAGCGGGCCCTGGGACTATCTAGGTTAACTAACGGGCACTTGGACTATGTAGGTTCCCTAGCGGCCTCTTGGAATATGTAGGTTCCCTAGCGAGCACTTGGACTATGTACGTTCCCTAGCGGGCACTTGGACTATGTACGTTTCCTAGCGGGTACTTGGACTAGTAGGTTCCCAGCGGGCACTTAGTCTATCTAGGTTAACTAGCGGGCACTTGGTCTGTCTAGGATAACTAGCGGGCATTTGGACTATTACGGCCCCTAGCGGGCATTTGGACTATATTGGTTACCTCGCGGGCACTTGGACTATGTAGGTTAACGAACGGGCACATGGACTATGTAGGTAACCTAGTGATCACTTGAACTGTCTTGGTTACCTAGCGGGCACTTAGACTATGTAGGTTAACTAGCGGGCACTTGGACTATCTAGGTTAACTAGTGGGCATTTGGACTATTTAGGTTACCTAGCGGGCACTTGGACTATGTAGGTTAACTAGCGGGCACTTGGACTATCTAGGTTACCTAGCGGGCACTTGGACTATGTACGTTCCCTAGCGGGCACTTGGAGTATCTACGTTACCTAGCGAGCACTTGGACTATGTACGTTTCTTAGCGGGTACTTGGACTAGTAGGTTCCCAGCGGGCACTTAGTCTATCTAGGTTAACTAGCGGGCACTTGGACTGTCAAGGTTAACTAGCGGACATTTGGACTATTACGGCCCCTAGCGGGCATTTGGACTATATTGGTTACCTCGCGGGCACTTGGACTATGTAGGTTAACGAACGGGCACATGGACTATGTAGGTAACCTAGTGATCACTTGAACTGTCTTGGTTACCTAGCGGGCACTTGGACTATCTAGGTTAACTAGTGGGCATTTGGACTATTTAGGTTACCTAGCGGGCACTTGGACTATGTAGGTTACCTAGCGGGCACTTGGAATATCTAGGTTACCTAGCAGGCACTTTGACTATCTAGGTTAACTAACGGGCCTTGGACTATGTAGGTTGCCTAGCAGGCACTTGGATTATGTAGGTTCCCTATCGGGCACTTGGACTATGTAGGTTAACTAGCTGGCACTTTGACTGTCTAGGTTACCTAGTGGGCATTTGGATTATCTACGTCAAAGAACGGGCACTTGGATTATCTAGGTTAACGAACGGGCACTTGGACTATGTAGGTTACCTAGCCTCCACTTGGACTATCTAGGTTAGCTTACAGGCACTTGGACTATCTTGGTTACCTAGCTGGCACTTTGACTATATAGGTCAACTAGCGGGACTTTGGACTATCTAGGTTAGCCAACGGGCACTTAGATTATGTAGGTTAACTAGCGGGAACTTGGAATATGTAGGTTAAGTAGCGGACACTTGCACTATGAAGGTTAACTAGCGGGCCCATGGACTATGTAGGTTTACTATCGGGCCCTTGGACTATCTAGGTTACCTAGCGGGCACTTGGACTATGTAGGCTTACTAGGGGGCCCTTTGACGATCTAGGTTACCTAGCGGGTACTTGAACTATGTAGGTTACCTAGCGGGTACTTAAACTATCTAGGTTACCTAGCGGGCACTTGGATTATGTACATTCCCTAGTGGGCACTTGGACTATCCAGGTTAACTAGCGGACACTTGGACTATCTAGCTTAACTAGTGGGCCCTTGGACTATGTACGTTCCCTAGCGGGCACTTGGACTATCTATGTTACCTAGCGGGCACTTGGACTATGTACGTTTCCTAGCGGGTACTTGGACTAGATATGTTCCCAGCGGGCACTTGGTCTATCTAGGTTAACTAGCGGGCACTTGGACTATCTAGGTTAACTAGTGAGCACTTGGACTATCTAGGTTAACTAGCGGGCATTTGGACTATTAGGGCCCCTAGCGGGCATTTGGACTATATTGGTTACCTAGCGGGCACTTGGACTATGTAGGTTAACTAGCGGGCACTTGGACTATCTAGGTTAACTAGCAGGCCCTTGGACGATGTAGGTTAACTAGCGGTCCCTTGCACTATGTAGGTTAACTAGCGGGCCCTTGGACTATGTAGGTTACCTAGCGGGCACTTGGACGATCTAGGTTAACTAGCGGGTACTTGGACTTTGTAGGTTAACTAGCGGGCCCTTGCACTATGTGGATTAGCTAGCGGCACTTGGACTATCTACATTAACTAGCGGGCCCTTGGACTATGTAGATTCCCTAGCGAGCACTTGGACAATGTATGTTCCAGCGCGGGCACGTGGAATATGTAGGTTCCCTGGCAGGCATTTGGACTATGTAGGTTCCAGAGTGGGCACTTGGACTAACTAGATTCCCGAACGGGCACTTGTACTATGCAGATTAACTAGCGGACACTTGGACGATCTAGGTTAACTAGCGGGTACTTGGACTATGTAGGTTAACTAGCGGGCCCTTGAACTCTGTAGATTAACTAGCGGAACTTGGACTATCTACATTAACTAGCGGGCCCTTGGACTATGTAGATTCCCTAGTGGGCACTTGGACTATGTATGTTCCCTAGCGGGCACTTGGGCTATGTAGGTTCCCTAGCAGGCACTTGGACTATATAGGTTCCCTATGGGCACTTGGACTATATAGGTTCCCTATGGGCACTTGGACTATCTATGTTCCCTAACGGTAACTTGGAAAATGTAGTTTCCCTCTCGGGCACTTGGACTATGTAAGTTCCCTAGCGGGCACTTGGACTATGTGGGTTTCCTGGCGGGCATTTTGACAATCTACGTTACCTACCGGGCACTTGGACTCTGTAGGTTCCCTAGCGGGCACTTGGACTATGTAGGTTACCCAGCGGGCACTTGGAGTATCTACGTTAGCTAACAGGAACTTGGACTATCTAGGTTACCTAGCGGGCACTTTGACTATGTAGGTTACCTAGCGGGCACTTGGACTATCTAGGTTATCTAACGGGCACTTTGACTACCTAGGTTACCTAGCGGGCACTTGGACTATCTTAGTTAGCTAAAATGAACTTGGACTATCTAGGTTACCTAGCGGGCACTAGGACTATGTAGGTTACCTAACGGTCACTTGGACTATGTAGGTTAACTAGCGGACACTTGGACGATCTAGGTTAACTAGCCGGCACTTGGAATATCTAGGTTAACTAGCGGGCACTTGGACTATCTAGGTTAACTAGCGGGTTCTTGGACTATGTAGGTTAACTAGCGGGCCCTTGGACTATGTAGGTTAACAAACGGGCACTTGGACGATCTAGGTTAACTAGCGGGCAATTGGACTATCTAGTTTAACTAGCGGGCACTTGGACTATGTAGGTTAACAAACGGGCACTTGGACGATCTAGGTTAACTAGCGGGCAATTGGACTATCTAGTTTAACTAGCGGGCACTTGGACTATCTAGGTTAACTAGCGGGCACTTGGACGATGCAGGTTCCCTAACGGGCACTTTGCCTATGTAGGTTCCCTAGCGTGAACTTGGACTATATAGGTTCCCTATGGGCACTTGGACTCTCTAGTTTCCCTAAAGCGCACTTGGATTATGTAGGTTCCCTAGCGGGCACTTGGACTATGCAGATTCCGTATTGGGCACTTGGACTATGTAGGTTATCTAGCAGGCCCTTGGACTCTCTAGGTTACCTGGCGAGCACTTGGACGATGCAGGTTCCCTAGTGGGCAATTGGGCTGTCTAGGTTCCCTAATGGGCACTTGGACTGTGTAGGTTCCATAGGGGGCACTTGGACTATATAGTTTCCCTATTGGGCACTTGGACTATGTAGGTTTGTATCGGGCATTGGGACTATGTAGGTTAACTACCGGGCACTTGGACTATGTAGGTTACCTAGCGGGCACTTGCTCTATGTACATACCCTAGCTGGCACTTGGACTATGTAGGTTACCTAGCGGGCCCTTGGACTATCTAGGTTAGCTAGCGGGCACTTGAACTATGTAGGTTAACTAGTGGGCCCTTAGACTATCTAGGTTAGCTAACGGACACTTGGACAATATAGGTTAATTAGCCCGTACTTGGACTATGTAGGTCAACTAACGGGCCCTTGGATTATCTAGGTTAGCTAAGGGGCACTTGGATTATGTAGGTTAACTAGCGGGCACTTGGAAAATGTAGGTTAACTAGCGGTCACTTGGACGATCTAGGTTAACTAGCGGGCCCTTTCACTATGTAGGTTAACTAGCGGTCCCTTGGACTATGTAGGTTAACTAGCGGGTCCTTGGATTATGTAGGTTTACTAGCAGGCACTTGGACTATCTAGGTTAACTAGCGGGCACTTGGACTATGTAGTGTCCCTAGCGGGCATTTGGACTATTTAGGTTACCTAGCGGGAAATTGGACTATGTAGGTTGCCTAGCGGGCACTTGGATTATGTAGGTTCCCTATCGGGCACTTGGACTATGTAGGTTAACTAGCGGGCACTTGGATTGTCAAGGTTACCTAGTGGGCACTTTGAAGATCTAGGTTAGCAAACGGGCACTTGGAATATGTAGGTTACCTAGCAGGCACTTGGACTGTCTAGGTTACTTAGCGGGCACTTGGACTATCTAGGTTAATGAACGGGCACTTGGACTATGTGGTTACCTAGCGGGCACTTGGACTATCTCTGTTAGCTAACGGGCACTTGGATTATCTAAGTTACCTAGCGGGCACTTGGACTACGTAGGTTCCCTAGCGGGCACATGGTCTCTGTATGTTCCCTAGCGGGCACTTGGACTATGTATGTTCCCTACGGACACTTGAATTATGTAAGTTAACTACCGGGCACTTGGACTATGTAGGTTAACAAGCGGGCCCTAGGACTATCTAGGTTACCTAGCGGGCAGTTGGACTATATAGGTTAACTACCGGGCACTTGCACTATCTAGGTTCCCGAACGGGCATTTGGACTATGTAGGTAACCTAGCGGGCACTTGGACAGTCTAGGTTACCTAGCGGGCACTTGGACTTATAGGTTAACGAACGGGCACTTGTACTATGTATGTTGCGTAGCGGGCAATTGGACTATCAAGGTTAGGTAACGGGCACTTGGACTATCTAGGTTACCTAGCGGGAACTAGGACTATGTAGGTTACCTAGCGGGCAATTGGACTATCTAGGTTACCTAACGGGCACTTGGACTATCTAGGTTTCTTAGCGGGCACTTGGACTATGTAGGTTAACTAGCGGGACCTTGGACTATCTAGGTTACCTAGCGGGCACTTGAACTTTGTAGGTTACGTAGCGGGCACGTGGACTATCTAGGTTAACGAAAGGGCACTTGGACTATGTAGGTTACCTAGCGGGCACTTGGATTTTCTAGGTTAGCTAACAGGAACTTGGAATATCTAGGTTACCTAGCGGGCACTTGGACTATGTAGGTTACCTTGCGGGCACTTGTACTATCTATGTTACCTAACTGGAACTTGGACAATGTAGGTTAACTGGCGGGCCCTTGGACTATGTAGGTTAACTAACGGGCACTTGGACTATCTAGGTTAACTAGCGGGTTCTTGGACTATGTAGGTTAACTAGCAGGCAATTGGACTATCTAGGTTAACTAGCAGACCGTGAACTATGTAGGTTAACTAGCGGGCACTTGGACTATCTAGGTTAACTAGCGGGCACTTGGACTATCTAGGTTAACTAGCAGGCACTTGCACAATACAGGTTCCCTAGCGGGCACTTTGACTCTGTAGGTTCCCTAGCGGGCACTTGGACTATATATTTTCCCTACGAGCACTTGGACTATGTAGGTTCCCTATCAGGCACTTGGACTATGTAGGTTCCCTATCGGGCACTTGGAATATGTAGGTTCCGCAGCGGGCACTTGGACTATGTAGGTTCCCTATCAGGCACTTGGACTATGTAGGTTAACTAGTGGGCACGTGGATGATCAATGTTAACTAGTGGGCACTTTGACTATCTAGGTTAACTAGCGGGCAATTTGACTATCTCGGTTAATTAGCGTGCACTTGTACAATGCAGGTTCCCTAGCGGACACTTTGACTATGTAGGTTCCCTAGCGGGCACTTGGACTATATAGGTTCCCTATGGGCACTTGGACTATCTAGGTTCCCTAACGGGCACTTGGACTATGTAGGTTCCTCAGCGGGCACTTGGACTATGTAGGTTAACTAGCGGGACCTTGGACTATCTAGGTTACCTAGCGGGCACTTGAACTATGTACATACCCTAGCGGGCACTTGGACTATCTAGGTACCCTAACGGGCACTTGGAATATGTAGGTTCCCTATCGGGCACTTGGACTATGTAAGTTCCTCAGCGGGCACTTGGACTATGTAGGTTCCCTATCAGTCACTTGGAGTATATAGGTTAACTAGTGGGCACGTGGATGATCAATGTTAACTAGTGGGCACTTTGACTATCTAGGTTAACTAGCGGTCAATTGGACTATCTAGGTTAATTAGCGTGCACTTGTACAATGCAGGTTCCCTAGCGGGCACTTTGACTATGTAGGTTCCCTAGCGGCACTTGGACTATATAGGTTCCCTATGGGCACTTGGACTATCTAGGTTCCCTAACGGGCACTTGGACTATGTAGGTTCCTCAGCAGGCACTTGGACTATGTAGGTTAACTAGCGGGACCTTGGACTATCTAGGTTACCTAGCGGGCACTTGAACTATGTACATACCCTAGCGGGCACATGGACTATCTAGGTTAACTAGTGGGCACTTGGATTATCTAGATTAACTAGCGGGCACTTGGACTATGTAGGTTCCCTAGCGGGCACTTGGACTATGTAGGTTCCTCAGCGGGCACTTGGACTATGTAGGTTCCCTATCGGGCATTGGATTATGTAGGTTCACTAGCTGGACCTTGGACTATCTAGGTTACCTAGGGGGCACTTGGACAATCTAGGATAACAACGGGCACTTAGACTACCTAGGTTAACATACGGGCACTTAGACTATCTAGGTTACCTAGCGGGCACTTGGACTATGTAAGTTACCTAGCGGGCACTTGGACTATCTAGGTTACCTAACGGGCACTTGGACTCTGCAGGATACCTAGTGGGCCCTTGGACTATATAGGTTAACGAACGGGCACTTGGACTTTGTAGGTTACCTAGCAGGCACTTGCACTGTCTAGGTTACCTATCGGGCACTTGGACTATCTAGGTTAACGTACGGGCACTTAGAATATCTAGGTTAACTAGCGGGCCCTTGCACTATGTAGGTTATCAAGCGGGCACTTGGACTATCTAGGTAAACTAGCGGGTTCTGGGCTATGTAGGTTAACTAGCGGGCACTTGGACAATGCAGGTTCCCTAGTTGGCACTTTGACTATGTAGGTTCCCTAGCGGGCACTTGGACTATATATGTTCCCTATGGGCACTTGTACTATCTAGGTTCCCTAACAGGCACTTGGAATATGTAGGTTCCCTATCGGGCACTTGGACTATGTAGGTTCCTCAGCGGGCACTTGGACTATGTAGGTTAACTAGCGGGCACTTGGACTATCTAGGCTAACTAGCAGGCCCTGGGCTATGTAGGTTAACTAGCGGGTACTTGGACTATGTAGGTTAAGTAGCAGGCACATGAACTATCAGGTTAACTAGCGGTCACTTGGACTATGTAGGTAACCTAGCGGGAACTTGTACTGTCTAGGTTACCTAGTGGGCACTTGGACTATCTATGATAACAACGGGCACTTGGATGATGCAGGTTCCCTAGCGGGCACTTTGACTATGTAGGTTCCCTAGCGGGCACTTGGACTATATAGTTTCCCTATGGGCACTTGGACAATCTAGGTTCCCTAACGGGCACTTGGACTATGTAGGTTCCTCAGCGGGCACTTGGACTATGTAGGTTAACTAGCGGGACCTTGGACAATCTAGGTTACCTAGCGGGCACTCGAACTATGTACATACCCTAGCGGGCACTTGGACTATCTAGGTTAACTAGTGGGTACTTGGACTATCTAGATTAACTAGCGGGCACTTGGACTATGTAGGTTCCCTAGCGGGCACTTGGACTATGTAGGTTCCTCAGCGGTCACTTGGACTATGTAGGTTCCCTATCGGGCATTGGATTATGTAGGTTAATTAGCGGGACCTTGGACTATCTAGGTTACCTAGCGGGCACTTGGACAATCTAGGTTACCTAGCAGGCACTTGGACAATCTAGGTTACCTAGCAGGCACTTGAACTATGTACATACCCTAGCGGGCACTTGGACTATCTAGGTTACCTAGCGGACACTTGGACAATGTACGTTCCCTAGCGGGCACTTGGACTAGCTAGGTTAACTAGAGGGCCCTTGGTTTATGTAGGTTAACTAGCGGGCACTTGGATTATCTAGGTTAACTAGGGGGCACATGGACGATCTAGGTTAACTAGCGGGTACTTGGACAATCTAGATTAACTAGCGGGCACTTGGACGATGCAGGTTCCCTAGGGGGCACTTGGACTACTAAGTTCCCTAACGTGCATTTGGACTATGTAGGTTCCCTAATGGGCACTTGGACTATGTACGTCCCTTAGCGGGCACTTGGAGTATGTAGGTTCCATATCGGGCTTTTGGACTATGTAGGTTAACTAGCGGGTCCTTGGACTATGTACGTTCCCTAGTGGGAACTTGGACTATCTAGGTTAACTAACGGGCTGTTGTACTATCTAGGTTACCTAGAGGGCACTTGGACTATGTAGGTTACCTAGCGGGCACTTGGACTATCTAGGTTTCCTAACGGGCACTTGGACTATCTAGGTTACCTAACAGGCACTTGGACTATCTAGGTTACCTAGCGAGCACTTGGACTCTAAAGGTTACCTAGCGGGCACTTGGACTATCTATGTTATTAACGGGCACTTGGACAGTCTAGGTTACCTAGCGGGCACTTGGACAGTCTAGGTTACCTAGCGGGCACTTGGACTTCTAGGTTAACGAACGGGCACTTGTACTATGTAGGTTACCTAGCGGGCACTTGGACTATCTAGGTTACCTATCGGGCACTTGGACTATCTAGGTTACCTAGTGGGCACTTGGAATATGTAGGTTACCTTGCGGGCACTTGGACTATCTAGGTTACCTAACGGGAACTTGGACTATGTAGGTTAACTAGCGGACTCTTGGACGATCTAGGTTAACTAGCGGGCACTTAGAATATCTAGGTTAACTAGCGGGCCCTTGCACTATGTAGGTTATCTAGCGGGCACTTGGACTATCTAGGTAAACTAGCGGGTTTTGGACTATGTAGGTTAACTAGCGGGCACTTGGACAATGCAGGTTCCCTAGTTGGCACTTTGACTATGTAGGTTCCCTAGCGGGCACTTGGACTATATATGTTCCCTACGGGCACTTGGACTATCTAGGTTCCCTAACAGGCACTTGGAATATGTAGGTTCCCTATCGGGCACTTGGACTATGTAGGTTCCTCAGCGGGCACTTGGACTATGTAGGTTCCCTATCGGGCACTTGGACTATGTAGGTTCCTCAGCGGGTACTTGGACTATGTAGGTTAACTAGCAGGCACTTGGACTATCTAGGCTAACTATCAGGCCCTGGGCTATGTAGTTTAACTAGCGGGTACTTGGACTATGTAGGTTAAGTAGCAGGCACTTGAACTATCAGGTTAACTAGCGGTCACTTGGACTATGTAGGTCACCTAGCGGGAACTTGTACTGTCTAGGTTACCTAGTGGGCACTTGGACTATCTAGGATAACAAACGGGCACTTGGACTATGTACGTCCCCTAGTGGGCACTTGGACTATCTAGGTTAACAAGAGGGCACTTGGACTATGTATGTCCCCTAGCGGGCACTTGGACTATCTAGGTTAACTAGAGGCCACTTGGAATATCTAGGTTAACTAGAGGGCACTTGGACTATCTAGGTTAACTAGCGGGCACTTGGACTATCTAGGTTAAGTAGCGGACCTTGGACTATGTAGGTTAACTAGTGGGCACTTGGACTATCTAGATTAACTACGGGCACTTGGATGATGCAGGTTCCCTAGCGGGCACTTGGACTATCTAGGTTCCCTAACGGGCACTTGGACTATGTAGGTTCCCTAGCGGGCACTTAGATTATGTACGTCCCTTAGCGGGCACTTGGACTATGTAGGTTCCCTATCGCGCACTTGGACTATATAGGTTAACTTGCGGGCCCTTGGACTATGTAGGTTAACTAGCGGGCACTTAGACTATCTAGGTTACCTAGCGGGCACTTGGACTATGTACGTCCGGTACTGGGCACTTGGACTATGCAGGATACCTAGTGGGCCCTTGGACTATATAGGTTAACGAACGGGCACTTGGACTATGTAGGTTACCTAGCAGGCACTTGCACTGTCTAGATTACCTATCGGGCACTTGGACTATCTAGGTTAACGTACGGGCACTTGGACTATCTCGGTTACCTAGCGGGGACTTGGACTATATACGTCCCCTAGTGGGCACTTGGACTATCTAGGATAACTAACGGGCACTAGGACTATCTAGGTTAACTAGCGGGCACTTGGTCTATCTAGGTTACCTAGCGGGCACTTGGACTATGTAGGTAACCTAGCGGGCACTTGGACTGTCTAGGTTAGCTAACAGGAAATTGGAATATCTAGGTTACCTTGCGGGCCCTTGGACTATGTAGGTTCACTAGCGGGCACTTGGACTATCTAGGTTAACTTGCGGGTTCTTGGACTATGTAGCTTAACTAGCGGGCCCTTGGACTATATAGGTTAACTAGCGGGCACTTGTACTATCTAGGTTAAGTATCGGACCTTGGACTATGTAGGTTAACAAGCGGGCCCTTGGATTATGTAGGTTAACTAGCGGGCACTTGGACTATTTAGGTTTACCAGCAGGCACTTTGACTATCTAGATTAACTACCAGGCAATTGGATGATGCATGTTCCCTAGCGGGCACTTGGATTATCTAGGTTCCCTAACGGGCACTTGGACTATGTAGGCTCCTTAGCGGGCACTTGGACTATGTACGTCCCTTAGCGGGCACTTGGACTATGTAGGTTAACTAGCGAGCCCTTGGACTATGTATGTTAACTAGCCGGCGCTTAGACTATCTAGGTTACCTAGCGGGCAGTTGGATTATGTACGTTCTCTAGCGGGCACTTGGACTATCTAGGTTAACTAGAGGGCCCTTGGTCTATCTAGGTTAACTAGCGGGCACTTGGACTATCTAGGTTAAGTAGCGGACCTTGGACTTTGTCGGTTAACAAGCGGGCCCTTGGACTATGTAGGTTAACTAACGGGCACTTGGACGATGTAGGTTAACTAGCGGGCACTTGGACTATCTAGGTTAACTAAGGGCACTTGGACTATCTAGATTAACTACCGGGCACTTGGATGATCCTGGTTCCCTAGCGCGCACTTGGAATATCTAGGTTCCCTAACGGGCACTTTGAATATGTAGGTTCCCTAGCGGGCTCTGGGACTATATATGTTCCCTACGGGCACTTGAACTATCTAGGTTCCCTAACAGGCACTTGGAATATGTAGGTTCCCTATCGGGCACTTGGACTATGTAGGTTAACTAGCGGGCACTTGGACGATCAAGGTTAACTAGCGGGAACTTGGACTATCTAGGTTAAGTAGCGGGCACTGGGACGATCTAGGATAACTAGCGGGCACTGGTACAATGCAGGTTCCCTAGCGGGCACTTTGACTATTTAGGTTCCCTAGCGGGCACTTAGACTATATAGGTTCCCTACGGGAACTTGGACTATCTAGGTTCCCTAACGGGCACTTGGAATATGTAGGTTCCCTATCGGGCACTTGGACTATGTAGGTTCCTCAGCGGGCACTTGGACTATGTAGGTTAACTTGCGGGCCCTTGGACTATGTAGGTTAACTAGCAGGCACTTAGACTATCTAGGTTACCTAGCTGGCACTTGGACTATGTACATACCCTAGCGGGTACTTGGACTATCTAGGTTACCTAGCGGGCACTTGGACTATGTACGTCCCCTAGTGGGAACTGCTACTATCTAGGAAAACTAACGGGTACTAGGACTATCTAGGTTAACTAGCGGGCACTTGGTGTATCTAGGTTACCTAGCGGGCACTTGGACTATGTAGGTAACCTAGCGGGCACTGGACAGTCTAGGGTACCTAGCGGGCACCTGGACTGTCTAGGTTAGCTAACAGGAAATTGGAATATCTAGGTTACCTTGCGGGCACTTGGACTATGTAGGTTAACTAGCGGGCACTTGGACTATCTAGGTTAACTTGCGGGTTCTTGGACTATGTAGGTTAACTAGCGGTCCCTTGGAATATCTAGGTTAACGAATGGTCACTTGGACGATCAAGGTTAACTAGCGGGCACTTGGACTACCTAGGTTAACAAGCGGGCACTTGGACTATCTAGGTTAACTAGCGGGCACTTGGACTATCTAGGTTAGCTAACGGGCACTTGGACTATCTAGGTTACCTAGCGGGCACTTGGACTATGTACGTCCCCTAGCGGGCACTTTGACTATCTAGGTTAACTAGCGGGCACTTGGACTATCTAGGTTAAGTAGCGGACCTTGGACTATGTAGGTTAACTAGCGGGCACTTGGACGATCTAGGTTATCTACCGGGCACTTGGACTATCTTGGTTTACAAGCGGGCACATGGACTATCTAGATTAACTACCGGGCACTTGGATGATGCAGGTTCCCTAGTGGGCACTTGGACTAACTAAGTTCCCTAACGGGCACTTGGACTATGTAGGTTCCTTAGCGGGCACTTGGACTATTTACGTCCCTTAGCGGGCACGTGGACTATGTAGGTTAACTAGCGTGCCCTTGGACTATGTAGGTTATCTAGCCGGCACTTAGACTATCTAGGTTACCTAGCGGGCACTTGGACTATGTACATACCCTAGTGGGCACTTGGACTATCTAGGTTACCTAGCGGGCACTTGTACTATGTACGTCCCCTAGTGGGCACAAGGACTATCTACGATAACTAACGGGAACTAGGAATATCTAGGTTACCTAGCGGGCACTTGGACTATGTACGTTCCCTAGTGGGCACTTGCACTATTTAGGATAATTAACGGGCACTCGGACTATCTAGGTTAACTAGCGGGCACCTGGTCTATCTAGGTCAACTAGCGGGCCCTTGGACTATGTAGGTTTAATAGCGGACACTTGGACGATCTAGGTTAACTAGCGAGCCCTTGCACTATGTCGTTAACTATCGGGTACTTGGACAATCTAGGTTAACTAGTGAGCACTTGGACGATAATAGGTTAACTAGCGGGCACTTGTTTTAGCTAGGTTACCTAGTGGGCCCTTGAACTATGTAGGTTAACTAGTTGACCCTTGGACTATCTAGGTTAGCTAACGGGCACTTGGACTATATAGTTTACTTAGCGGGCACTTGGACTATGTGGGTGCCATAGTGGGCATTTGGACTATATAGATTACCTAGCAGGCACTTGGACTTTGTAGGTTACCTACCGGGCACTTGGACTATCTAGGTTTTCGAGCGGGCACTTGGACTATGTAGGTTACCTAGCGCGCACTTGGACTATGTAGGTTACCTAATGGGCACTTGGACTATATAGTTTACCTAGCGTGCGCTGGGACTATGTAGGTTACCTAGCGGGCACTTGGACAGTCTAGGTTAACTAGCGGGCACTTGGACTATCTAGGTTAACGAATGGGCACTTGGACTATGTAGGTTACCTAGCGGGCACTTGGAGTATCTAAGTTAGCGAACAGGAACTTGGAATATCTAGGTTACCTAGCGGGCACTTGGACTATATAGGTTACCTAGCGGGCACTTGGACTATCTATGTTACCTAACAGGAACTTGGACTATGTAGGTTAACTGGCGGACACTTGGACGATCTAGGTTAACGAACGGGCACTTGGACTATGTAGGTTAACTAGCGGGCACTTAGACTATCTAGGTTACCTAGCAGGCACTTGGACTATGTACATACCCTAGCGGGCACTTGGACTATCTAGGTTACCTAGGGGGCACTTGGACTGTGTACGTCCCCTAGAGGGCACTTGGACTATCTAGGATAACTAACGTGCACTAGGACTATCCAGGTTAACTAGCGGGCACATGGACTATCTAGGTTACCTAGCGGGCACTTGGACTATGTAGGTAACCTAGCGGGCACTAGAGTGTCTAGGTTACCTAGCGGGCACTTGGACTACCTAGGTTAATGAATGGGCACTTGTACTATATAGGTTACCTAGGGGCACTTGGACTATCTAGGTAAGCTAACAGGAAATTGGATTATCTAGGTTACCTTGCGTGCCCTTGGACCATATAGGTTAACTAGCAGGGAATTGGACGATGAAGGTTAACTAGCGGGCACATGGACGATCTAGGTTAACTAGAGGGCCTTTGGACGATCTAGGTTAACTAGCCGGCACTTGGACTATCAAGGTTAACTAGCGAGCCCTTGGACTATGTAGGTTAACTAGCGGGCCCTTGGACTTGTAGCTTACCTAGCGGGCACTTGGACTATGTAGGTTACCTAGCGGGCATTTGGACTATCTAGATTAGCGAACGGGGACTTGGACTATCTAGGTTACCTAGCGGGCACTTGAACTATGTAGGTTACCTAGAGGGCACTTGGAATACCTAGGTTGGCGAACGGGGACTTGGACTTTGTATGTTACCTAGCAGGCACTTGGATTGTCTAGGTTACCTAGCGGTCACTTGGACTATCTAGGTTAACGAACGGGCACTTGGACTATGTAGGTTACCGAGCAGGCACTTGGACTATGTATGTTAGCTAACGGGCACTTGGACTATGTATGTTAGCTAATGGGCACTTGGACTATGTAGGTTACCTAGCGGGCACTTGGACTATCTAGGTTACGTAGCGGGCACTTGGACTATGTAGGTGAACTAGAGGACATTAGGATGGTCTAGATTAACTAGTGGGCCCTTGGACTATGTAAGTTAACTAGCGGGAACTTGGACAATCTAGGTTAACTAGCGGGCACTTGTACGATCTAGGTTAACTAGCCGGCACTTGGACTATCAAGGTTAACTAGCGAGTCCTTGGACTATGTAGGTTAACTAGCGGGCCCTTGGACTTGTAGCTTACCTAGCGGGCACTTGGACTATGTAGGTTACCTAGCGGGCATTTGGACTATCTAGGTTAGCGAACGGGGACTTGGACTATGTAGGTGACCTAGCAGGCACTTGTACTGTCTAGGTTACCTAGCGGGCACTTGGACTATCTAGGTTAACGAACGGGCACTTGGACTATGTTGGTTACCTAGCGGGCACTTGAACTATGTAGGTTACCTAGCGGGCACTTGGACTATCTAGGTTACCTAATGGGCACTTGGACTATCTAGGTTACCTAGCGGGAACTTTGACTATATAGGTTACCTAGAGGGCCCTTGGACTATGTAGGTTACCTAACGGGCACTTGGACTATCTAGGTTACCTAGCGGGCACTTGGTCTATCTAGGTTACCTAGCGGCCACTTGGACTATGTAGGTAACCTAGCGGGCACTTGGACTTTGTGGGTTAGCTAACAGCAACTTTGAATATCTAGGTTACCTACCGGGCCCTTGGAATATGTAGGTTAACTAGCGGGCACTTGGACTATGTAGGTTAACTAGCGGGCACTTGGACGATGCAGGTTCTCTAGCGGGCACTTGGACTATCTAGGTTAACTGGCGGGCCCTTGGACTATGTAGGTTAACTAGCGGTCCCTTGGACTTGATGGTTACCTAGCGAGCACTTGGACTATATAGGTTACCGAGAGGACACTTGGACTATGTAGGTTACCTAGTGGGCACTTGGACTATCTAGGTTACCTAGCGGGCCCTTGGACTATGTAGGTTACCTAGAGGGCACTTGGACTACCTAGGTTGGCGAACGGTGACTTGGACTTTGTATGTTACCTAGCAGGCACTTGGACTGTCTAGGTTACCTAGCGGTCACTTGGACTATCTAGGTTAACGAACGGGCACTTGGACTATGTAGGTTACCTAGCAGGCACTTGGACTATGCATGTTAGCTAACGGGCACTTGGACTATGTATGTTAGCTAATGGGCACTTGGACTATGTAGGTTACCTAGCGTGCACTTGGACTATCTAGGTTACGTAGCGGGCACTTGGACTATGTAGGTGAACTAGAGGACATTAGGATGGTCTAGATTAACTAGTGGGCCCTTGGACTATGTAGGTTAACTAGCGGGAACTTGGACAATCTAGGTTAACTAGCGGGCACTTGTACGAGCTAGGGTAACTAGCCGCTCTTGGACTATCAAGGTTAACTAGCGAGTCCTTGGACTATGTAGGTTAACTAGCGGGCCCTTGGACTTGTAGCTTACCTAGCGGGCACTTGGACTATGTAGTTTACCTAGCGGGCACTTGGACTATCTAGGTTAGCGAACGGGGAATTGGACTATGTAGGTGACCTAGCAGGCACTTGTACTGTCTAGGTTACCTAGCGGGCACTTGGACTATCTAGGTTAACGAACGGGCACTTGGACTATGTAGGTTACCTAGCGAGCTCTTGGATTATGTGTGTTAGCAAACGGGCACTTGGACTATCTAGGTTACCTAGCGGGCACTTGGAATATGTAGGTTACCTAGCGGGCACTTGGACTATCTAGGTTACCTAACGGGCACTTCGACTATCTAGGTTACGTAGCGGGCACTTGGACTATGTAGGTTACCTACAGGACATTTGGATGATCTAGGTTAACTAGTGGGCCCTTGGACTATGTAGGTTAACTAGCGGGCACTTGGACGATCTAGGTTAACCAGCAGGCATTTGGACTATGTAGGTTACCTAGCAGGCACTTGCACTATCTAGGTTAGCGAACGGGGACTTGGACTATGTAGGTGACCTAGCAGGCACTTGGACTGTCTAAGTTACCTAGCGGGCACTTGGAATATCTAGGTTAATGAACGGGCACTTGGACTATGTAGGTTACCTAGCGGGCACATGGACTATGTATGTTAGCTAACGGGAACTTGGACTATCTAGGCTACCTAGCGGTCACTTGGACTATGTAGGTTACCTAGCGGGCACTTGGACTATCTAGGTTACCTAACGGGCACTAGGACTTTGCAGGTAACCTAGCAGGCACTTGGACGAACTAGATTAACGAGCGGGCCCTTAGACTATGTAGGTTACCTAGCGGGCACTTAGACTATCTAGGTTAGCTAACAGGAACTTGGACTATCTAGGTTACCTAGCAGGCACTTTGACTATGTAGGTTACCTAGTGGCACTTGGACTATGTGTGGTTCCCTATCAGGCATTTGGACTATGTAGGTTACTAGCGGGCATTTGGACTATGTAGGTTACCTAACGGGCACTTGGACTATCTAGGTTATGTAACGGGCACTTGGACTATCTAGGTTACCTAGTGGGAACTTGGACTATGTAGGTTACCTAGCGGGCACTTTGACTATCTTGGTTATTTAGCGGGCACTTGGACTATGTAGGTTAACTAGCGGACACTTGGACGAAATAGGTTAAGGAGCGGGTCCTTGGACTATGTAGGTTACCTAGCGGGCACTTGGACTATCTAGGTTAGCTAACAGGAACTTGGACTATCTAGGTTACATAGCGGGCACTTTGACTATTTAGGTCACCTAGCGGGCACTTGGACTATCTAGGTTACCTAACGGGCACTTGGACTATGCAGGTAACCTAGCGGGCACTTGGACTGTCTAGGTTACCTAGCGGCGACATGGATTTCTAGGTTAACGAACGGGCACTTGGACTATGTAGGTTGCCTAGCGGGCACTTGGACGATCTATGTTAGGTAACGGGCACTAGGACTATCTAGGTTACCTAGCGGGAACTAGGACTATGTAGGTAACCTAGCGGGCACTTGGACTATCTAGGTTTCTTAAAGGGCACTTGGACGATCTAGGTTAACTAGCGGGCACTTGGACTATGTAGGTTAACTAGCGGGCACTTGGGCGATGCAGGTTCTCTAGCGGGCACTTGGACTATCTAGGTTCCCTAACGTGCACTTGGACTTTGTAGGTTCCCTAGCGGGCACTTGGACTATGTAAGTCCCTTAGCGGGCACTTGGACTATGGTGGTTAACTAGCGGGCCCTTGGACTATGTAGGTTAACTAGCGGGCACTTAGACTATCTAGGTTACCTAGCGGGCACTTGGACTATGTACATACCCTAGCGGGCACTAGGACTATCTAGGTTACTTAGCGGGAACTAGGACTATGTAGGTAACCTAGCGGGCACTTGGACTATCTAGGTTTCTTAACGGACACTTGGACGATCTAGGTTAACTAGCGGGCACTTGGACTATGTAGGTTACCTAGCAGGCACTTGGACTATGTATGTTAGCTAATGGGCACTTGGACTATGTAGGTTACCTAGCGGGCACTTGGACTATCTAGGTTACGTAGCGGGCACTTGGACTATGTAGGTGAACTAGAGGACATTAGGATGGTCTAGATTAACTAGTGGGCCCTTGGACTATGTAGGTTAACTAGCGGGCACTTGGACAATCTAGGTTAACTAGCGGGCACTTGTACGATCTAGGTTAACTAGCCGCCAATTGGACTATCAAGGTTAACTAGCGAGTCCTTGGACTATGTAGGTTAACTAGCGGGCCCTTGTACTTGTAGCTTACCTAGCGGGCACTTGGACTATGTAGTTTACCTAGCGGGCACTTGGACTATCTAGGTTAGCAAATGGGGAATTGGACTATGTAGGTGACCTAGCAGGCAATTGTACTGTCTAGGTTACCTAGTGGGCACTTGAACTATCTAGGTTAACGAACGGGCACTTGGACTATGTAGGTTACCTAGCCAGCTCTTAGATTATGTGTGTTAGCAAACGGGCACTTGGACTATCTAGGTTACCTAGCGGGCACTTGGAATATGTAGGTTACCTAGCGGGCACTTGGACTATCTAGGTTACCTAACGGGCACTTCGACTATCTAGGTTACGTAGCGGGCACTTGGACTATGTAGGTTACCTACAGGACATTTGGATGATCTAGGTTAACTAGTGGGCCCTTGGACTATGTAGGTTAACTAGCGGGCACTTGGACGATCTAGGTTAACCAGCAGGCACTTGGACTATGTAGGTTACCTAGCAGGCACTTGCACTATCTAGGTTAGCGAACGGGGACTTGGACTATGTAGGTGACCTAGCAGGCACTTGGACTGTCTAAGTTACCTAGCGGGCACTTGGAATATCTAGGTTAATGAACGGGCACTTGGACTATGTAGGTTACCTAGCGGGCACATGGACTATGTATGTTAGCTAACGGGAACTTGGACTATCTAGGCTACCTAGCGGTCACTTGGACTATGTAGGTTACCTAGCGGGCACTTGGACTATCTAGGTTACCTAACGGGCACTAGGGCTTTGCAGGTAACCTAGCAGGCACTTGGACGAACTAGGTTAACGAGCGGGCCCTTAGACTATGTAGGTTACCTAGCGGGCACTTAGACTATCTAGGTTAGCTAACAGGAACTTGGACTATCTAGGTTACCTAGCAGGCACTTTGACTATGTAGGTTACCTAGTGGCACTTGGACTATGTAGGTTCCCTATCAGGCATTTAGGTTCCCTATCAGGTTAATGAACGGGCACTTGGACTATGTAGGTTACTAGCGGGCATTTGTACTATGTAGGTTACCTAACGGGCACTTGGACTATCTAGGTTATGTAACGGGCACTTGGACTATCTAGGTTACCTAGTGGGAACTTGGACTATGTAGGTTACCTAGCGGGCACTTTGACTATCTTGGTTATTTAGCGGGCACTTGGACTATGTAGGTTAACTAGCGGACACTTGGACGAAATAGGTTAAGGAGCGGGTCCTTGGACTATGTAGGTTACCTAGCGGGCACTTGGACTATCTAGGTTAGCTAAAAGGAACTTGGACTATCTAGGTTACATAGCGGGCACTTTGACTATTTAGGTCACCTAGCGGGCACTTGGACTATCTAGGTTACCTAACGGGCACTTGGACTATGTAGGTTCCTTAGCGGGCACTTGGACTATTTACGTCCCTTAGCGGGCACGTGGACTATGTAGGTTAACTAGCGTGCCCTTGGACTATGTAGGTTATCTAGCCGGCACTTAGACTATCTAGGTTACCTAGCGGGCACTTGGACTATGTACATATCCTAGTGGGCACTTGGACTATCTAGGTTACCTAGCGGGCACTTGTACTATGTACGTCCCCTAGTGGGCACAAGGACTATCTACGATAACTAACGGGAACTAGGAATATCTAGGTTACCTAGCGGGCACTTGGACTATGTACGTTCCCTAGTGGGCACTTGGACTATTTAGGATAATTAACGGGCACTCGGACTATCTAGGTTAACTAGCGGGCACCTGGTCTATCTAGGTCAACTAGCGGGCCCTTGGACTATGTAGGTTTAATAGCGGACACTTGGACGATCTAGGTTAACTAGCGAGCCCTTGCACTATGTCGTTAACTATCGGGTACTTGGACAATCTATGTTAACTAGTGAGCACTTGGACGATATAGGTTAACTAGCGGGCACTTGTTTTAGCTAGGTTACCTAGTGGGCCCTTGAACTATGTAGGTTAACTAGTTGACCCTTGGACTATCTAGGTTAGCTAACGGGCACTTGGACTATATAGGTTACTTAGCGGGCACTTGGACTATGTGGGTGCCATAGTGGGCATTTGGACTATATAGATTACCTAGCAGGCACTTGGACTTTGTAGGTTACCTACCGGGCACTTGGACTATCTAGGTTTTCGAGCGGGCACTTGGACTATGTAGGTTACCTAGCGGGCACTTGGACTATGTAGGTTACCTAATGGGCACTTGGACTATATAGTTTACCTAGCGTGCGCTGGGACTATGTAGGTTACCTAGCGGGCACTTGGACAGTCTAGGTTAACTAGCGGGCACTTGGACTATCTAGGTTAACGAATGGGCACTTGGACTATGTAGGTTACCTAGCGGGCACTTGGAGTATCTAAGTTAGCGAACAGGAACTTGGAATATCTAGGTTACCTAGCGGGCACTTGGACTATATAGGTTACCTAGCGGGCACTTGGACTATCTATGTTACCTAACAGGAACTTGGACTATGTAGGTTAACTGGCGGACACTTGGACTATCTAGGTTAACGAACGGGCACTTGGACTATGTAGGTTAACTAGCGGGCACTTAGACTATCTAGGTTACCTAGCAGGCACTTGGACTATGTACATACCCTAGCGGGCACTTGGACTATCTAGGTTACCTAGGGGGCACTTGGACTGTGTACGTCCCCTAGAGGGCACTTGGACTATCTAGGATAACTAACGTGCACTAGGACTATCCAGGTTAACTAGCGGGCACATGGACTATCTAGGTTACCTAGCGGGCACTTGGACTATGTAGGTAACCTAGCGGGCACTAGACTGTCTAGGTTACCTAGCGGGCACTTGGACTATCTAGGTTAATGAATGGGCACTTGTACTATGTAGGTTACCTAGGGGCACTTGGACTATCTAGGTTAGCTAATAGGAAATTGGATTATCTAGGTTCCCTTGCGTGCCCTTGGACCATATAGGTTAACTAGCAGGGAATTGGACGATGAAGGTTAACTAGCGGGCACATGGACGATCTAGGTTAACTAGAGGGCCTTTGGACGATCTAGGTTAACTAGCCGGCACTTGGACTATCAAGGTTAACTAGCGAGCCCTTGGACTATGTAGGTTAACTAGCGGGCTCTTGGACTTGTAGCTTACCTAGCGGGCACTTGGACTATGTAGGTTACCTAGCGGGCATTTGGACTATCTAGATTAGCGAACGGGGACTTGGACTATCTAGGTTACCTAGCGGGCACTTGAACTATGTAGGTTACCTAGAGGGCACTTGGACTACCTAGGTTGGCGAACGGGGACTTGGACTTTGTATGTTACCTAGCAGGCACTTGGATTGTCTAGGTTACCTAGCGGTCACTTGGACTATCTAGGTTAACGAACGGGCACTTGGACTATGTAGGTTACCGAGCAGGCACTTGGACTATGTATGTTAGCTAACGGGCACTTGGACTATGTATGTTAGCTAATGGGCACTTGGACTATGTAGGTTACCTAGCGGGCACTTGGACTATCTAGGTTACGTAGCGGGCACTTGGACTATGTAGGTGAACTAGAGGACATTAGGATGGTCTAGATTAACTAGTGGGCCCTTGGACTATGTAGGTTAACTAGCGGGAACTTGGACAATCTAGGTTAACTAGCGGGCACTTGTACGATCTAGGTTAACTAGCCGGCACTTGGACTATCAAGGTTAACTAGCGAGTCCTTGGACTATGTAGGTTAACTAGCGGGCCCTTGGACTTGTACCTTACCTAGCGGGCACTTGGACTATGTAGGTTACCTAGCGGGCATTTGGACTATCTAGGTTAGCGAACGGGGACTTGGACTATGTAGGTGACCTAGCAGGCACTTGTACTGTCTAGGTTACCTAGCGGGCACTTGGACTATCTAGGTTAACGAACGGGCACTTGGACTATGTAGGTTACCTAGCGGGCACTTGAACTATGTAGGTTACCTAGCGGGCACTTGGACTATCTAGGTTACCTAATGGGCACTTGGACTATCTAGGTTACCTAGCGGGAACTTTGACTATATAGGTTACCTAGAGGGCCCTTGGACTATGTAGGTTACCTAACGGGCACTTGGACTATCTAGGTTACCTAGCGGGCACTTGGTCTATCTAGGTTACCTAGCGGCCACTTGGACTATGTAGGTAACCTAGCGGGCACTTGGACTTTGTGGGTTAGCTAACAGCAACTTTGAATATCTAGGTTACCTACCGGGCCCTTGGAATATGTAGGTTAACTAGCGGGCACTTGGACTATGTAGGTTAACTAGCGGGCACTTGGACGATGCAGGTTCTCTAGCGGGCACTTGGACTATCTAGGTTAACTGGCGGGCCCTTGGACTATGTAGGTTAACTAGCGGTCCCTTGGACTTGATGGTTACCTAGCGAGCACTTGGACTATATAGGTTACCTAGAGGACACTTGGACTATGTAGGTTACCTAGTGGGCACTTGGACTATCTAGGTTACCTAGCGGGCCCTTGGACTATGTAGGTTACCTAGAGGGCACTTGGACTACCTAGGTTGGCGAACGGGGACTTGGACTTTGTATGTTACCTAGCAGGCACTTGGACTGTCTAGGTTACCTAGCGGTCACTTGGACTATCTAGGTTAACGAACGGGCACTTGGACTATGTAGGTTACCTAGCAGGCACTTGGACTATGTATGTTAGCTAAGGGGCACTTGGACTATGTATGTTAGCTAATGGGCACTTGGACTATGTAGGTTACCTAGCGGGCACTTGGACTATCTTGGTTACGTAGCGGGCACTTGGACTATGTAGGTGAACTAGAGGACATTAGGATGGTCTAGATTAACTAGTGGGCCCTTGGACTATGTAGGTTAACTAGCGGGAACTTGGACAGTCTAGGTTAACTAGCGGGCACTTGTACGAGCTAGGGTAACTAGCCGCCACTTGGACTATCAAGGTTAACTAGCGAGTCCTTGGACTATGTAGGTTAACTAGCGGGCCGTTGGACTTGTAGCTTACCTAGCGGGCACTTGGACTATGTAGTTTACCTAGCGGGCACTTGGACTATCTAGGTTAGCGAACGGGGAATTGGACTATGTAGGTGACCTAGCAGGCACTTGTACTGTCTAGGTTACCTAGCGGGCACTTGGACTATCTAGGTTAACGAACGGGCACTTGGACTATGTAGGTTACCTAGCGAGCTCTTGGATTATGTGTGTTAGCAAACGGGCACTTGGACTATCTAGGTTACCTAGCGGGCACTTGGAATATGTAGGTTACCTAGCGGGCACTTGGACTATCTAGGTTACCTAACGGGCACTTCGACTATCTATGTTACGTAGCGGGCACTTGGACTATGTAGGTTACCTACAGGACATTTGGATGATCTAGGTTAACTAGTGGGCCCTTGGACTATGTAGGTTAACTAGCGGGCACTTGGACGATCTAGGTTAACCAGCAGGCATTTGGACTATGTAGGTTACCTAGCAGGCACTTGCACTATCTAGGTTAGCGAACGGGGACTTGGACTATGTAGGTGACCTAGCAGGCACTTGGACTGTCTAAGTTACCTAGCGGGCACTTGGAATATCTAGGTTAATGAACGGGCACTTGGACTATGTAGGTTACCTAGCGGGCACATGGACTATGTATGTTAGCTAACGGGAACTTGGACTATCTAGGCTACCTAGCGGTCACTTGGACTATGTAGGTTACCTAGCGGGCACTTGGACTATCTAGGTTACCTAACGGGCACTAGGACTTTGCAGGTAACCTAGCAGGCACTTGGACGAACTAGATTAACGAGCGGGCCCTTAGACTATGTAGGTTACCTAGCGGGCACTTAGACTATCTAGGTTAGCTAACAGGAACTTGGACTATCTAGGTTACCTAGCAGGCACTTTGACTATGTAGGTTACCTAGTGGCACTTGGACTATGTGTGGTTCCCTATCAGGCATTTGGACTATGTAGGTTACTAGCGGGCATTTGGACTATGTAGGTTACCTAACGGGCACTTGGACTATCTAGGTTATGTAACGGGCACTTGGACTATCTAGGTTACCTAGTGGGAACTTGGACTATGTAGGTTACCTAGCGGGCACTTTGACTATCTTGGTTATTTAGCGGGCACTTGGACTATGTAGGTTAACTAGCGGACACTTGGACGAAATAGGTTAAGAAGCGGGTCCTTGGACTATGGAGGTTACCTAGCGGACACTTGGACTATCTAGGTTAGCTAACAGGAACTTGGACTATCTAGGTTACATAGCGGGCACTTTGACTATTTAGGTCACCTAGCGGGCACTTGGACTATCTAGGTTACCTAACGGGCACTTGGACTATGCAGGTAACCTAGCGGGCACTTGGACTGTCTAGGTTACCTAGGGGCGACATGGATTTCTAGGTTAACGAACGGGCACTTGGACTATGTAGGTTGCCTAGCGGGCACTTGGACGATCTATGTTAGGTAACGGGCACTAGGACTATCTAGGTTACCTAGCGGGAACTAGGACTATGTAGGTAACCTAGCGGGCACTTGGACTATCTAGGTTAACTAGCGGGCACTTGGACTATCTAGGTTAGCTAACGGGCACTTGGACTATCTAGGTTACCTAGCGGGCACTTGGACTATGTACATCCCCTAGCGGGCCCTTTGATTATCTAGGTTAACTAGCGGGCACTTGGACTATCTAGGTTAAGTAGCGGACCTTGGACTATGTAGGTTAACTAGCGGGCACTTGGACGATCTAGGTTATCTACCGGGCACTTGGACTATCTTGGTTAACTAGCGGGCACATGGACTATCTAGATTAACTACCGGGCACTTGGATGATTCAGGTTCCCTAGTGGGCACTTGGACTAACTAGGTTCCCTAACGGGCACTTGGACTATGTAGGTTCCTTAGCGGGCACTTGGACTATTTACGTCCCTTAGCGGGCACGTGGACTATGTAGGTTAACTAGCGTGCCCTTGGACTATGTAGGTTATCTAGCCGGCACTTAGACTATCTAGGTTACCTAGCGGGCACTTGGACTATGTACATATCCTAGTGGGCACTTGGACTATTTAGGTTACCTTGCGGGCACTTGTACTATGTACGTCCCCTAGTGGGCACAAGGACTATCTACGATAACTAACGGGAACTAGGAATATCTAGGTTACCTAGCGGGCACTTGGACTATGTACGTTCCCTAGTGGGCACTTGGACTATTTAGGATAATTAACGGGCACTCGGACTATCTAGGTTAACTAGCGGGCACCTGGTCTATCTAGGTCAACTAGCGGGCCCTTGGACTATGTAGGTTTAATAGCGGACACTTGGAAGATCTAGGTTAACTAGCGAGCCCTTGCACTATGTCGTTAACTATCGGGTACTTGGACAATCTAGGTTAACTAGTGAGCACTTGGACGATATAGGTTAACTAGCGGGCACTTGTTTTAGCTAGGTTACCTAGTGGGCCCTTGAACTATGTAGGTTAACTAGTTGACCCTTGGACTATCTAGGTTAGCTAACGGGCACTTGGACTATATAGGTTACTTAGCGGGCACTTGGACTATGTGGGTGCCATAGTGGGCATTTGGACTATATAGATTACCTAGCAGGCACTTGGACTTTGTAGGTTACCTACCGGGCACTTGGACTATCTAGGTTTTCGAGCGGGCACTTGGACTATGTAGGTTACCTAGCGGGCACTTGAACTATGTAGGTTACCTAATGGGCACTTGGACTATATAGTTTACCTAGCGTGCGCTGGGACTATGTAGGTTACCTAGCGGGCACTTGGACAGTCTAGGTTAACTAGCGGGCACTTGGACTATCTAGGTTAACGAATGGGCACTTGGACTATGTAGGTTACCTAGCGGGCACTTGGAGTATCTAAGTTAGCGAACAGGAACTTGGAATATCTAGGTTACCTAGCGGGCACTTGGACTATATAGGTTACCTAGCGGGCACTTGGACTATCTATGTTACCTAACAGGAACTTGGACTATGTAGGTTAACTGGCGGACACTTGGACTATCTAGGTTAACGAACGGGCACTTGGACTATGTAGGTTAACTATCGGGCACTTAGACTATCTAGGTTACCTAGCAGGCACTTGGACTATGTACATACCCTAGCGGGCACTTGGACTATCTAGGTTACCTAGGGGGCACTTGGACTGTGTACGTCCCCTAGAGGGCACTTGGACTATCTAGGATAACTAACGTGCACTAGGACTATCCAGGTTAACTAGCGGGCACATGGACTATCTAGGTTACCTAGCGGGCACTTGGACTATGTAGGTAACCTAGCGGGCACTAGACTGTCTAGGTTACCTAGCGGGCACTTGGACTATCTAGGTTAATGAATGGGCACTTGTACTATGTAGGTTACCTAGGGGCACTTGGACTATCTAGGTTAGCTAATAGGAAATTGGATTATCTAGGTTCCCTTGCGTGCCCTTGGACCATATAGGTTAACTAGCAGGGAATTGGACGATGAAGGTTAACTAGCGGGCACATGGACGATCTAGGTTAACTAGAGGGCCTTTGGACGATCTAGGTTAACTAGCCGGCACTTGGACTATCAAGGTTAACTAGCGAGCCCTTGGACTATGTAGGTTAACTAGCGGGCTCTTGGACTTGTAGCTTACCTAGCGGGCACTTGGACTATGTAGGTTACCTAGCGGGCATTTGGACTATCTAGATTAGCGAACGGGGACTTGGACTATCTAGGTTACCTAGCGGGCACTTGAACTATGTAGGTTACCTAGAGGGCACTTGGAATACCTAGGTTGGCGAACGGGGACTTGGACTTTGTATGTTACCTAGCAGGCACTTGGATTGTCTAGGTTACCTAGCGGTCACTTGGACTATCTAGGTTAACGAACGGGCACTTGGACTATGTAGGTTACCGAGCAGGCACTTGGACTATGTATGTTCGCTAACGGGCACTTGGACTATGTATGTTAGCTAATGGGCACTTGGACTATGTAGGTTACCTAGCGGGCACTTGGACTATCTAGGTTACGTAGCGGGCACTTGGACTATGTAGGTGAACTAGAGGACATTAGGATGGTCTAGATTAACTAGTGGGCCCTTGGACTATGTAGGTTAACTAGCGGGAACTTGGACAATCTAGGTTAACTAGCGGGCACTTGTACGATCTAGGTTAACTAGCCGGCACTTGGACTATCAAGGTTAACTAGCGAGTCCTTGGACTATGTAGGTTAACTAGCGGGCCCTTGGACTTGTAGCTTACCTAGCGGGCACTTGGATTATGTAGGTTACCTAGCGGGCATTTGGACTATCTAGGTTAGCGAACGGGGACTTGGACTATGTAGGTGACCTAGCAGGCACTTGTACTGTCTAGGTTACCTAGCGGGCACTTGGACTATCTAGGTTAACGAACGGGCACTTGGACTATGTAGGTTACCTAGCGGGCACTTGAACTATGTAGGTTACCTAGCGGGCACTTGGACTATCTAGGTTACCTAATGGGCACTTGGACTATCTAGGTTACCTAGCGGGAACTTTGACTATATAGGTTACCTAGAGGGCCCTTGGACTATGTAGGTTACCTAACGGGCACTTGGACTATCTAGGTTACCTAGCGGGCACTTGGTCTATCTAGGTTACCTAGCGGCCACTTGGACTATGTAGGTAACCTAGCGGGCACTTGGACTTTGTGGGTTAGCTAACAGCAACTTTGAATATCTAGGTTACCTACCGGGCCCTTGGAATATGTAGGTTAACTAGCGGGCACTTGGACTATGTAGGTTAACTAGCGGGCACTTGGACGATGCAGGTTCTCTAGCGGGCACTTGGACTATCTAGGTTAACTGGCGGGCCCTTGGACTATGTAGGTTAACTAGCGGTCCCTTGGACTTGATGGTTACCTAGCGAGCACTTGGACTATATAGGTTACCTAGAGGACACTTGGACTATGTAGGTTACCTAGTGGGCACTTGGACTATCTAGGTTACCTAGCGGGCCCTTGGACTATGTAGGTTACCTAGAGGGCACTTGGACTACCTAGGTTGGCGAACGGGGACTTGGACTTTGTATGTTACCTAGCAGGCACTTGGACTGTCTAGGTTACCTAGCGGTCACTTGGACTATCTAGGTTAACGAACGGGCACTTGGACTATGTAGGTTACCTAGCAGGCACTTGGACTATGTATGTTAGCTAAGGGGCACTTGGACTATGTATGTTAGCTAATGGGCACTTGGACTATGTAGGTTACCTAGCGGGCACTTGGACTATCTAGGTTACGTAGCGGGCACTTGGACTATGTAGGTGAACTAGAGGACATTAGGATGGTCTAGATTAACTAGTGGGCCCTTGGACTATGTAGGTTAACTAGCGGGAACTTGGACAGTCTAGGTTAACTAGCGGGCACTTGTACGAGCTAGGGTAACTAGCCGCCACTTGGACTATCAAGGTTAACTAGCGAGTCCTTGGACTATGTAGGTTAACTAGCGGGCCCTTGGACTTGTAGCTTACCTAGCGGGCACTTGGACTATGTAGTTTACCTAGCGGGCACTTGGACTATCTAGGTTAGCGAACGGGGAATTGGACTATGTAGGTGACCTAGCAGGCACTTGTACTGTCTAGGTTACCTAGCGGGCACTTGGACTATCTAGGTTAACGAACGGGCACTTGGACTATGTAGGTTACCTAGCGAGCTCTTGGATTATGTGTGTTAGCAAACGGGCACTTGGACTATCTAGGTTACCTAGGGGGCACTTGGAATATGTAGGTTACCTAGCGGGCACTTGGACTATCTAGGTTACCTAACGGGCACTTCGACTATCTAGGTTACGTAGCGGGCACTTGGACTATGTAGGTTACCTACAGGACATTTGGATGATCTAGGTTAACTAGTGGGCCCTTGGACTATGTAGGTTAACTAGCGGGCACTTGGACGATCTAGGTTAACCAGCAGGCATTTGGACTATGTAGGTTACCTAGCAGGCACTTGCACTATCTAGGTTAGCGAACGGGGACTTGGACTATGTAGGTGACCTAGCAGGCACTTGGACTGTCTAAGTTACCTAGCGGGCACTTGGAATATCTAGGTTAATGAACGGGCACTTGGACTATGTAGGTTACCTAGCGGGCACATGGACTATGTATGTTAGCTAACGGGAACTTGGACTATCTAGGCTACCTAGCGGTCACTTGGACTATGTAGGTTACCTAGCGGGCACTTGGACTATCTAGGTTACCTAACGGGCACTAGGACTTTGCAGGTAACCTAGCAGGCACTTGGACGAACTAGATTAACGAGCGGGCCCTTAGACTATGTAGGTTACCTAGCGGGCACTTAGACTATCTAGGTTAGCTAACAGGAACTTGGACTATCTAGGTTACCTAGCAGGCACTTTGACTATGTAGGTTACCTAGTGGCACTTTGACTATGTGTGGTTCCCTATCAGGCATTTGGACTATGTAGGTTACTAGCGGGCATTTGGACTATGTAGGTTACCTAACGGGCACTTGGACTATCTAGGTTATGTAACGGGCACTTGGACTATCTAGGTTACCTAGTGGGAACTTGGACTATGTAGGTTACCTAGCGGGCACTTTGACTATCTTGGTTATTTAGCGGGCACTTGGACTATGTAGGTTAACTAGCGGACACTTGGACGAAATAGGTTAAGGAGCGGGTCCTTGGACTATGTAGGTTACCTAGCGGGCACTTGGACTATCTAGGTTAGCTAACAGGAATTTGGACTATCTAGGTTACATAGCGGGCACTTTGACTATTTAGGTCACCTAGCGGGCACTTGGACTATCTAGGTTAGCGAACGGGGACTTGGACTATGTAGGTGACCTAGCAGGCACTTGGACTGTCTAAGTTACCTAGCGGGCACTTGGAATATCTAGGTTAATGAACGGGCACTTGGACTATGTAGGTTACCTAGCGGGCACTTGGACTATCTAGGTTAGCTAACAGGAACTTGGACTATCTAGGTTACATAGCGGGCACTTTGACTATTTAGGTCACCTAGCGGGCACTTGGACTATCTAGGTTACCTAACCGGCACTTGGACTATGCAGGTAACCTAGCGGGCACTTGGACTGTCTAGGTTACCTAGCGGCGACATGGATTTCTAGGTTAACGAACGGGCACTTGGACTATGTAGGTTGCCTAGCGGGCACTTGGACGATCTATGTTAGGTAACGGGCACTAGGACTATCTAGGTTACCTAGCGGGAACTAGGACTATGTAGGTAACCTAGCGGGCACTTGGACTATCTATGTTAGGTAACGGGCACTAGGACTATCTAGGTCACCTAGCGGGCACTTGGACTATCTAGGTTAGCGAACGGGGACTTGGACTATGTAGGTGACCTAGCAGGCACTTGGACTGTCTAAGTTACCTAGCGGGCACTTGGAATATCTAGGTTAATGAACGGGCACTTGGACTATGTAGGTTACCTAGCGGGCACATGGACTATGTATGTTAGCTAAAGGGAACTTGGACTATTTAGGCTAGCTAGCGGTCACTTGGACTATGTAGGTTACCTAGCGGGCACTTGGACTATCTAGGTTACCTAACGGGCACTAGGGCTTTGCAGGTAACCTAGCAGGCACTTGGACGAACTAGGTTAACGAGCGGGCCCTTAGACTATGTAGATTACCTAGCGGGCACTTAGACTATCTAGGTTAGCTAACAGGAACTTGGACTATCTAGGTTACCTAGCAGGCACTTTGACTATGTAGGTTACCTAGTGGCACTTCGACTATGTAGGTTCCCTATCAGGCATTTGGACTATGTAGGTTACTAGCGGGCATTTGGACTATGTAGGTTACCTAACGGGCACTTGGACTATCTAGGTTATGTAACGGGCACTTGGACTATCTAGGTTACCTAGTGGGAACTTGGACTATGTAGGTTACCTAGCGGGCACTTTGACTATCTTGGTTATTTAGCGGGCACTTGGACTATGTAGGTTAACTAGCGGACACTTGGACGAAATAGGTTAAGGAGCGGGTCCTTGGACTATGTAGGTTACCTAGCGGGCACTTGGACTATCTAGGTTAGCTAAAAGGAACTTGGACTATCTAGGTTACATAGCGGGCACTTTGACTATTTAGGTCACCTAGCGGGCACTTGGACTATCTAGGTTACCTAACGGGCACTTGGACTATGCAGGTAACCTAGCGGGCACTTGGACTGTCTAGGTTACCTAGGGGCGACATGGATTTCTAGGTTAACGAACGGGCACTTGGACTATGTAGGTTGCCTAGCGGGCACTTGGATGATCTATGTTAGGTAACGGGCACTAGGACTATCTAGGTTACCTAGCGGGAACTAGGACTATGTAGGTAACCTAGCGGGCACTTGG
>NW_027458982.1:0-37249 GCF_050624435.1 Tenrec ecaudatus
GTAGGGCGCACCTAGGCTTAAGCTAAGGCTAGGGTTCCCTGGCCTAAGTGTAGGGCACCCCTAGGCTTAGGCTAGGGCACCCCTAGGCTTAGGCTAGGGCACACCAAGCCTGAGGCTAGGGCACCCCTAAGCTGAGGCTAGGGCACCTCTAGGCTTAGGCTAAGGCTAGGGATCCCCTAGCCTAAGGCTAGGGCACATCTAGGCTTAGGCTAGGGCAACCTAGGCTTAACCTAGGGCACCCCAAGGTTTAGGCTAAAGCTAGGCCTCCCTATCCTAAGGCTAGGACACCCCTAGGCTTAGGCTAGGGCACCCTAGGCTTAAGCTAAGGCACCCCTACGCTTAGCCAAAGGCTAGAGATCCCCTAGCCTATGGAGAGGGCACTCCTGGCTAGGCTAGGGCATCCGTGGGCTTAGGCTAGGGCACCCTAAGGCTAGGGCACCCCTAGGTTAAGGTTAGGCTAGGGCACCCCTAGGCTTAGGCTAGGGCACCCCTAGGCTAGGCTAGGACACCCCAAGGATTAGGCTAAGGCACCAAGGCTTATGCAAAGGTTTAGGCTCCCCTAGCCTAAGTCTAGGGCATCTCTAGGCTTAGGCTAGGGCACCCCTAGGCTTTGTCTAGGGCACCCCTAGGCTTAGGCTAAGGCTAGGGCTCCCTTTCCCTAAGGCTAGGGCACCCTTACGCTTTGACTAGGGCACCCCTAGGCTTAGGCTAGGGCACCCATAGGCTTAGGCTAAGGCTTGGGCTCCCCTGGTCTAAGGCTAGGACACCCTTAGGCTTTGACTAGGGCACCCCTAGGCTTAGGCTAGGGCACCCCTAGGCTTAAGCTAGGGCACCCCTAGGCTTAGGCTTAGGCTAGGGCACCCCTAGGCTTAGGCTAAGGCTTGGGCTCCCCTGGCCTAAGGCTAGGGCACCCTTAGGCTTTGACTAGGGCACCCCTAGGCTTAGGCTAGGGCACACCTAGGCTTAGGCTAAGGCTAGGGCTCCGCTAGCCTAAGGCTAGGGCACCCCTAAGCTTAAGTTAGGGCACCCTTAGGCTTAGGCTAGGGCACCCCTAGGCTTAGGCTAGGGCACTCCTAGGCGTAGGCTAGTGCACACCTAGGCTTAGGCTAAGGCTAGGGCTTCCCTAGCCTAAGGCTAGGACATCCCTAGGCTTAGGCTAGGGCACCCCTAGGCTTAGGCTAGGGCAATCCTAGGCTAGACTAAGGCTAGGGAACCCCTAGCCTAAGGCTACGGCACCCCGAAGCTCAGGCTAGGGGACCCCTAGGCTTAGGCTAGGGCACCCCTAGGCTTAGGCTCAGGCACCCCTAGGATTAGGCTAAGACTAGTGCTCCCCTAGCCTAAGGCTAGGGCACCTCTAGGCTTAGGCTAGGGCACCCATATGCTTAGGCTAGGGCAGCCCTAGGCTTAGGCTAAGGCTAGGGGACTCCTAGGCTTAGGCTAAGGCACCACTAGGCTTAGGCTAGGGCACCCAAAGGCTTACGCTAGGGCACCCCTAGGCTTAGGCTAGGGCATCCCTAGGCTTAGGTTAGGGCACCCCTAGACTCAGGCTATGACACCCCCAGGCTTAGGCAAGGGCAATCCTAGGCTAGACTAACGCTAGGGATCCCATATCCTCAGGCTAGGGCACCCGTAGGCTCAGGCTAGGGCACCCCTAGCCTTAGGCCAGGGCACCCCTAGGCTTAGGCTAGGGCACCCCTAGGCTTTGGCTAGGGCACCCCTAGGCTTAGACTTAGGCTAGGGCTCTCCTAGCCTAAGGCTAGGGCACTCCTAGGCTTAGGCTAGGGCAGCCCCAGGCTTAGGCTATGGCACCCCTAGGCTTAGGCTAGGGCAGCCCTACGCTTAGGCTGGGGCACCCCTAAGCTTAGGCTAGGGCATCCCTAGTCTTAGGCTAAGGCTACGGCTCCCTTAGCCTAAGGCTAGGGCACCCCTAGGCTTAGGATAATGCACCCCTAGGCTTTGGCTAGGGCACCCCTAGGTTTAAGCTAAGGCTAGGGCTCCCCTAACGTAAGGCTAGGGCACCCCTAGGCTTAGGCTAGGGCACTCCTAGGCTTAGGCTAGGGCAGCGCTAGGCTTAGGCTAAGGCTTGGGCTCCCCTAATCTAAGGCTAGGGCACCCCTAGGCTTAGGCTAGGCCACCCCTAAGCTTTGGCTAGGGCACCCCTAGGTTTAGGCTAAGGCTAGCGCTCCCCTAGCTTAAGGCTAGGGCACCCCTAGGCTTAGGCTAGGGCACCCCTAGGCTTAGGCTAGGGCACCCCTAGGCTTAGGCTAAGGCTTGGGCTCCCCTAGTCTAAGGCTAGGGCACCCCGAGGCTTAGGTTAGGGCACCCTTAGGCTTAGGCTAGGGCCCCCCTAGGCTTAGGCTAGGGCACCCCTAGGCTTAGGCTAGTCCACCCCTAGGCTTAGGCTAAGGCACCCCTAGGCTTACGCTAATGTTAGGGCTCCCCTAGCCTAAGGCTAGGGCACCTCTAGGCTTAGGCTAAGGCACCCCTAGGCTTTGGCTAGGGCACTAATAGGTTTAGGCTAAGCCTAGGGCTCTCCTAGCCTAAGGCTAGGGCACCCCTAGGCTTAGGCTAGGGCACCCGTAGGCTTAGGCTAGGGCACCCCTAGGCTTAGGCTAAGGCTAGGTCACCCCTAGGCTTAGGCTAAGGCACCACTATGCGGAGGCTAGGGCACCCCTAGGCTTAGGCTAGGGCACCCCTAGGCTTAGGCAAGGGCACCCCAAGGCTGAGGCTAGGGCACCCCTAAGCTACGGCTAGGGCACCCCTATGTTTAGGCTAAAGCAAGGCTCCCCTAGCCTAAGGCTAGGGCACCCCTAGGCTTAGGCTAGCGCACACCTAGGCTTAAGCTAGGGCACCCCTAGAATTAGCCTAAAGCTAGGGATCCCCCAGCCTAAGGCGAGGGCACTCCTAGGCTTAGGCTAGGGCACCCGTGGGCTTAGTCTAGGGCACCCGTGGGCTAAGGCTAGGGCACCCCTAGGCTAAGGGTTAGGCTAGGGCACCCCTAGGCTTAGGCTAGGGCACCCCTAGGCTTAGGCTAGGACACCCCAAGGCTTAGGCTAAGGCACCCCTAGCTTATGCTGAGGTTTAGGCTCCCCTAGCCTAAGTCTAGGGCATCCCTAGGCTTAGGCTAGGGCACCCCTAGGCTTTGGCTAGGGCACCACTAGGCTTAGGCTAAGGCTAGGGCTCCCTTAGCCTAAGGCTAGGGCAACCTTAGGCTTTGACTAGGGCACCCCTAGGCTTAGGCTAGGGCACCCGTAGGCTTAAGCTAGGGCACCCCTAGGCTTAGGCTAAGGCTTGGGCTCCCCTGGTCTAAGGCTAGGGCACCCTTAGGCTTTGACTAGGGCACCCCTAGGCTTAAGCTAGGGCACCCCTAGGCTTAGGCTTAGGCTAGGGCACCCCTAGGCTTAGGCTAAGGCTTGGGCTCCCCTGGTCTAAGGCTAGGTCACCCTTAGGCTTTGACTAGGGCACCCTTAGGCTTAGGCTTGGACACCACTAGGATTAGGCTAGGGCACCCCTAGGCTTAGGCTAAGGCTAGGGCTCCCCTAGCCTAAGGCTAGGGCACCCCTAAGCTTAAGTCAGGGCACCCTTGGGCTTAGGCTAGGGCACCCCTAGGCTTAGGCTAGGGCACTCCTAGGCTTAGGCTGGTGCACCCCTAGGCTTAGGCTAAGGCTAGGGCTTCCCTAGCCTAAGGCTAGGACATCCCTAGGCTTAGACTAGGGCACCCGTAGGCTTAGGCTAGGGCACCCCTAGGCTTAGGTATGGAACCCCTAGGCTTATGTTAGGGCACCCCTATGCTTAGGCTAGGGCACCCCTAGGCTTAGGATAGGGAATTTCTAAGCTTAGGCTAGGGCACCCCTAGGCTTAGGCTAAGGCTAGGGCTCCCCTAGCCTAAGGCTAGGGCACCCCTTGGCTTTGGTTAGGGCACCCCTAGGCTTAGGCTAGAACACCCCTAGGCTTAAGCTAGGGCACCCCTAGACTTAGGCTAAGGCTAGGGATCCCCGAGCCTAAGGCTAGGGCAATCCTAGGCTTAAGCTAGGGCAACCGAGGGCTTAGGCTAGGGCACCCCAAGTCTTAGGCTAAGGCACCCCTATGCTTACGCTAAGGTTAGGGCTCCCCTAGCCTAAGGCTAGGGCACCTCTAGGCTTAGGCTAGGGCACCCCTAGGCTTTGGCTAGGGCACCCCTAAGCTTAGGCTAGGGCACCCCTAGGCTTAGGCTAGGGCACCCCAAGGCTGAGGCTAGGGCACCCCTATACTGAGGCTAGGGCTCCCCTAGGCTTAGGCGAAGGCTAGGGCTACCCTAGCCTAAGGCTAGGGCACCTCTAAGCTTAGGCTAGGGCACCCCTAGGCTTAGGCTAGGGCACCACTAGGCTTAGGTTTAGGCTAGGGCACCCCTAGGCTTAGGCTAGGTCACTCCGAGGCTTAGGCTAGGGCACCCCAAGGCTTAGGCTAAGGCACCCCAGGGCTTACGCTAAGGTTAGGGCTCCCCATGCCTAAGGCTAGGGCACCTCTAGGCTTAGGCGAGGGCATAACTAGGCTTTGGCTAGGGCACCCCTAAGCTTAGGCTAGGAGACTCCTAGGCTTAGGCTAGGGCAGCCCTAGGCTTGGGTTAGGGCACCCCTAGCCTTAGGCTACGGCAGCCCTAGGCTTAGGCTAGGGAACCCCTAGGCTTAGGCTAGGGCACCCCTAGGCTTAGGCTTCGGCACCCCTAGGCTTAGGCTAGGACACCCCTAGGCTTAGGTATGGAACCCCTAGGCTTAGGTTAGGGCACCCCTATGCTTAGGCTAGGCACCCCTAGGATTAGGCTAGGGCACCCCTAGGCTTAGGCTAAGGCTAGGGCTCCCCTAGCCTAAGGCTAGGTCTCACCTAGGCTTAGGTTAGGGCACCCTTAGGCTTAGGCTAGGGCACCCCTAGGCTTAGGCTAGTGCACCCCTAGGCTTAGGCTAAGGCTAGGGCTTCCCTAGCCTAAGGCTAGGGCACCCCTAGGCTTAGGCTAGGGCACTCCTAGGCTTAGGCTAGGGCACCCCTAGGCTTAGGTATGGAACCCCTAGGCTTAGGTTAGGGCACCCCTATGCTTAGGCTAGTCACCCCTAGGCTTAGGCTAGGGCACCCCTAGGCTTAGGCTAGGGCACCCGTAGGTTTTGGCTAAGGCGAGGACTCCCCTAGCCTAAAGATAGGGCACCCCTAGGCTTAGGCTAAGGCTAGGGCCCCCCTAGCCTAAGGCTAGGGCACCCCTAAGCTTAGGCTAGGGCACCACTAGGTTTAGAGTAGGGCGCACCTAGGCTTAAGCTAAGGCTAGGGTTCCCTGGCCTAAGTCTAGGGCACCCCTAGGCTTAGGCTAGGGCACCCCTAGGCTTAGGCTAGGGCACACCAAGCCTGAGGCTAGGGCACCCCTAAGCTGTGGCTAGGGCACCTCTAGGCTTAGGCTAAGGCTAGGGATCCCCTAGCCTAAGGCTAGGGCACATCTAGGCTTAGGCTAGGGCAACCTAGGCTTAACCTAGGGCACCCCAAGGTTTAGGCTAAAGCTAGGCCTCCCCTATCCTAAGGCTAGGACACCCCTAGGCTTAGGCTAGGGCACCCCTAGGCTTAAGCTAAGGCACCCCTACGCTTAGCCAAAGGCTAGAGATCCCCTAGCCTAAGGAGAGGGCACTCCTAGGCTTAGGCTAGGGCATCCGTGGGCTTAGGCTAGGGCACCCGTGGGCTAAGGCTAGGGCACCCCTAGGCTAAGGTTTAGGCTAGGGCACCCCTAGGCTTAGGCTAGGGCACCCCTAGGCTTAGGCTAGGACACCCCAAGGATTAGGCTAAGGCACCCCAAGGCTTATGCAAAGGTTTAGGCTCCCCTAGCCTAAGTCTAGGGCATCTCTAGGCTTAGGCTAGGGCACCCCTAGGCTTTGTCTAGGGCACCCCTAGGCTTAGGCTAAGGCTAGGGCTCCCTTTCCCTAAGGCTAGGGCACCCTTAGGCTTTGACTAGGGCACCCCTAGGCTTAGGCTAGGGCACCCATAGGCTTAGGCTAAGGCTTGGGCTCCCCTGGTCTAAGGCTAGGGCACTCTTAGGCTTTGACTAGGGCACCCCTAGGCTTAGGCTAGGGCACCCCTAGGCTTAAGCTAGGGCACCCCTAGGCTTAGGCTTAGGCTAGGGCACCCCTAGGCTTAGGCTAAGGCTTGGGCTCCCCTGGCCTAAGGCTAGGGCACCCTTAGGCTTTGACTAGGGCACCCCTAGGCTTAGGCTAGGGCACCCCTAGGCTTAGGCTAAGGCTAGGGCTCCGCTAGCCTAAGGCTAGGGCACCCCTAAGCTTAAGTTAGGGCACCCTTAGGCTTAGGCTAGGGCACCCCTAGGCTTAGGCTAGGGCACTCCTAGGCGTAGGCTAGTGCACACCTAGGCTTAGGCTAAGGCTAGGGCTTCCCTAGCCTAAGGCTAGGACATCCCTAGGCTTAGGCTAGGGCACCCCTAGGCTTAGGCTAGGGCAATCCTAGGCTAGACTAAGGCTAGGGAACCCCTAGCCTAAGGCTACGGCACCCCGAAGCTCAGGCTAGGGGACCCCTAGGCTTAGGCTAGGGCACCCCTAGGCTTAGGCTCAGGCACCCCTAGGATTAGGCTAAGACTAGTGCTCCCCTAGCCTAAGGCTAGGGCACCTCTAGGCTTAGGCTAGGGCACCCATATGCTTAGGCTAGGGCAGCCCTAGGCTTAGGCTAAGGCTAGGGGACTCCTAGGCTTAGGCTAAGGCACCACTAGGCTTAGGCTAGGGTACCCCTAGGCTTACGCTAGGGCACCCCTAGGCTTAGGCTAGGGCACCCCTAAGCTTAGGCTAAGGCTAGGTCACCCCTAGGCTTACGCTAAGGCACCACTAGGCTTAGGCTAGGGCACCCCTAGGCTTAGGCTATGGGACCCCTAGGCTTATGCTAAGGCACCACTAGGTTAAGGCTAGGGCACTCCTAGGCATAGGTTAGGGCACCCATAGGCTTACGCTAAGGCTACGGCTTCCCTAGCCTCATTCTAAGGCACCCCTAGACTCAGGTTAGGGCACCCGTAGGCTCAGGCTAGGTTACCCCTGGGCTCAGGCTAGGGCAGCCCTAGGCTTAGGCTAGGGCAACCCTAGGCTTAGGCTAGGGCACCCATAGTCTTAGGCTAAGGCTAGGGCTCCCCTAGTCTAAGGCTAGGGCACCCCTAGGCTTAGGCTAGGGCACCCCTAAGCTTAGGCTAGGGAACCCATAGCCTAAGGCTAGGGCACCCCTAGGCTTAGGTTAGGGCACCCCTAGGCTTAGGCTGGGGTACCCTTAGGCTTAAGCTAGGGCACCCGTAGGCTTAGGCTAAGGCTAGGGCTCCCCTGGCCTAAGGCTAGGTCACACCTAGGCTTAGGCTAGGGCAACCCTAGGCTTAGGCTAGGGAACCCCTAGCCTAAGGCTAGGGCACCCCTAGGCTTAGGTTAGGGCACCCCTAGGCTTAGGCTGGGGTACCCTTAGGCTTAAGCTACGGCACCCGTAGGCTTAGGCTAAGGCTAGGGCTCCCCTGGCCTAAGGCTAGTTCACACCTAGGCTTAGGCAAAGGCACTCCTAGGCGTAGACTAGGGTACCCCTAGGCTTTGGAAAAGGTTAGGGGTCACCTAGCCTAACGCTAGGGCACCCCTTGGCTTAGGCTAGGGCACCCCTAGGCTTAGGCTGGGGCACCCCTAGGTTTTAGCTAGGGCTCCCCTAGGCTTAGGCAAAGGCTACGGCTCCCCTAGCCTCAGGCTAGTGCACCCCTAGACTCAGGCTATGACACCCCTAGGCTTAGGCTAGGGCAATACTAGGCTAGACTAACGCTATGGCTCCCCTATCATCAGGCTAGGGTACCCGTAGGCTCAGGCTAGGGCACCCCTAGGCTCAGGCTAGGGCACCCTAGGCTTAGGCTATGGCAACCCTAGGTTCAGGCTAAGGCTAGAGCTCCCCTAGCCTAAGGCTAGAGCACCCGTAGGCTTAGGCTAGGGCAATCCTAGGCTAGACTAACGCTAGGGCTCCCCTATCCTCATGCTAGGGCTCCCCTAGCCTCAGCCTAGCTCACCCCTAGGCTTAGGCTAGGGCACACCTAGGGTGAGGCTAGGGCACCCCTAGGCTTAGGTTAAGGCTAGGGATCCCCTAGCCTAAGGCTAGGGCACCCTAGGCTTAGGCTAGGGCACCCCTTGGCTTAGGCCAGCGCACCCCTAGGCTTAGGCCAGGGCACCCCTAGGCTTAGGCTCGGGCACCCCGAGGGTTAGGCTAAGGCTAGGGCTCCCCTAGCCTAAGGCTAGGGAACCCTAGGCTTAGGGTTGGGCACCCATAGGCTTAGGCTAGGGCACCCGTAGGCTTAGGCTAGGGCACCCCTAGGCTTAGGCTAAGGCTAGGTCACCCCTAGGCTTAGGCTAAGGCACCACTATGCGGAGGCTAGGGCACCCCTAGGCTTAGGCTAGGGCACCCCTAGGCTTAGGCAAGGGCACCCCAAGGCTGAGGCTAGGGCACCCCTAAGCTACGGCTAGGGCACCCCTATGTTTAGGCTAAAGCAAGGCTCCCCTAGCCTAAGGCTAGGGCACCCCTAGGCTTAGGCTAGCGCACACCTAGGCTTAAGCTAGGGCACCCCTAGAATTAGCCTAAAGCTAGGGATCCCCCAGCCTAAGGCGAGGGCACTCCTAGGCTTAGGCTAGGGCACCCGTGGGCTTAGTCTAGGGCACCCGTGGGCTAAGGCTAGGGCACCCCTAGGCTAAGGGTTAGGCTAGGGCACCCCTAGGCTTAGGCTAGGGCACCCCTAGGCTTAGGCTAGGACACCCCAAGGCTTAGGCTAAGGCACCCCTAGCTTATGCTGAGGTTTAGGCTCCCCTAGCCTAAGTCTAGGGCATCCCTAGGCTTAGGCTAGGGCACCCCTAGGCTTTGGCTAGGGCACCACTAGGCTTAGGCTAAGGCTAGGGCTCCCTTAGCCTAAGGCTAGGGCAACCTTAGGCTTTGACTAGGGCACCCCTAGGCTTAGGCTAGGGCACCCGTAGGCTTAAGCTAGGGCACCCCTAGGCTTAGGCTAAGGCTTGGGCTCCCCTGGTCTAAGGCTAGGGCACCCTTAGGCTTTGACTAGGGCACCCCTAGGCTTAAGCTAGGGCACCCCTAGGCTTAGGCTTAGGCTAGGGCACCCCTAGGCTTAGGCTAAGGCTTGGGCTCCCCTGGTCTAAGGCTAGGTCACCCTTAGGCTTTGACTAGGGCACCCTTAGGCTTAGGCTTGGACACCACTAGGATTAGGCTAGGGCACCCCTAGGCTTAGGCTAAGGCTAGGGCTCCCCTAGCCTAAGGCTAGGGCACCCCTAAGCTTAAGTCAGGGCACCCTTGGGCTTAGGCTAGGGCACCCCTAGGCTTAGGCTAGGGCACTCCTAGGCTTAGGCTGGTGCACCCCTAGGCTTAGGCTAAGGCTAGGGCTTCCCTAGCCTAAGGCTAGGACATCCCTAGGCTTAGACTAGGGCACCCGTAGGCTTAGGCTAGGGCACCCCTAGGCTTAGGTATGGAACCCCTAGGCTTATGTTAGGGCACCCCTATGCTTAGGCTAGGGCACCCCTAGGCTTAGGATAGGGAATTTCTAAGCTTAGGCTAGGGCACCCCTAGGCTTAGGCTAAGGCTAGGGCTCCCCTAGCCTAAGGCTAGGGCACCCCTTGGCTTTGGTTAGGGCACCCCTAGGCTTAGGCTAGAACACCCCTAGGCTTAAGCTAGGGCACCCCTAGACTTAGGCTAAGGCTAGGGATCCCCGAGCCTAAGGCTAGGGCAATCCTAGGCTTAAGCTAGGGCAACCGTAGGCTTAGGCTAGGGCACCCCAAGTCTTAGGCTAAGGCACCCCTATGCTTACGCTAAGGTTAGGGCTCCCCTAGCCTAAGGCTAGGGCACCTCTAGGCTTAGGCTAGGGCACCCCTAGGCTTTGGCTAGGGCACCCCTAAGCTTAGGCTAGGGCACCCCTAGGCTTAGGCTAGGGCATCCCAAGGCTGAGGCTAGGGCACCCCTATACTGAGGCTAGGGCTCCCCTAGGCTTAGGCGAAGGCTAGGGCTACCCTAGCCTAAGGCTAGGGCACCTCTAAGCTTAGGCTAGGGCACCCCTAGGCTTAGGCTAGGGCACCACTAGGCTTAGGTTTAGGCTAGGGCACCCCTAGGCTTAGGCTAGGTCACCCCGAGGCTTAGGCTAGGGCACCCCAAGGCTTAGGCTAAGGCACCCCAGGGCTTACGCTAAGGTTAGGGCTCCCCATGCCTAAGGCTAGGGCACCTCTAGGCTTAGGCGAGGGCATAACTAGGCTTTGGCTAGGGCACCCCTAAGCTTAGGCTAGGAGACTCCTAGGCTTAGGCTAGGGCAGCCCTAGGCTTGGGTTAGGGCACCCCTAGCCTTAGGCTACGGCAGCCCTAGGCTTAGGCTAGGGAACCCCTAGGCTTAGGCTAGGGCACCCCTAGGCTTAGGCTTCGGCACCCCTAGGCTTAGGCTAGGACACCCCTAGGCTTAGGTATGGAACCCCTAGGCTTAGGTTAGGGCACCCCTATGCTTAGGCTAGGCACCCCTAGGATTAGGCTAGGGCACCCCTAGGCTTAGGCTAAGGCTAGGGCTCCCCTAGCCTAAGGCTAGGTCTCACCTAGGCTTAGGTTAGGGCACCCTTAGGCTTAGGCTAGGGCACCCCTAGGCTTAGGCTAGTGCACCCCTAGGCTTAGGCTAAGGCTAGGGCTTCCCTAGCCTAAGGCTAGGGCACCCCTAGGCTTAGGCTAGGGCACTCCTAGGCTTAGGCTAGGGCACCCCTAGGCTTAGGTATGGAACCCCTAGGCTTAGGTTAGGGCACCCCTATGCTTAGGCTAGTCACCCCTAGGCTTAGGCTAGGGCACCCCTAGGCTTAGGCTAGGGCACCCGTAGGTTTTGGCTAAGGCGAGGACTCCCCTAGCCTAAAGATAGGGCACCCCTAGGCTTAGGCTAAGGCTAGGGCCCCCCTAGCCTAAGGCTAGGGCACCCCTAAGCTTAGGCTAGGGCACCACTAGGTTTAGAGTAGGGCGCACCTAGGCTTAAGCTAAGGCTAGGGTTCCCTGGCCTAAGTCTAGGGCACCCCTAGGCTTAGGCTAGGGCACCCCTAGGCTTAGGCTAGGGCACACCAAGCCTGAGGCTAGGGCACCCCTAAGCTGTGGCTAGGGCACCTCTAGGCTTAGGCTAAGGCTAGGGATCCCCTAGCCTAAGGCTAGGGCACATCTAGGCTTAGGCTAGGGCAACCTAGGCTTAACCTAGGGCACCCCAAGGTTTAGGCTAAAGCTAGGCCTCCCCTATCCTAAGGCTAGGACACCCCTAGGCTTAGGCTAGGGCACCCCTAGGCTTAAGCTAAGGCACCCCTACGCTTAGCCAAAGGCTAGAGATCCCCTAGCCTAAGGAGAGGGCACTCCTAGGCTTAGGCTAGGGCATCCGTGGGCTTAGGCTAGGGCACCCGTGGGCTAAGGCTAGGGCACCCCTAGGCTAAGGTTTAGGCTAGGGCACCCCTAGGCTTAGGCTAGGGCACCCCTAGGCTTAGGCTAGGACACCCCAAGGATTAGGCTAAGGCACCCCAAGGCTTATGCAAAGGTTTAGGCTCCCCTAGCCTAAGTCTAGGGCATCTCTAGGCTTAGGCTAGGGCACCCCTAGGCTTTGTCTAGGGCACCCCTAGGCTTAGGCTAAGGCTAGGGCTCCCTTTCCCTAAGGCTAGGGCACCCTTAGGCTTTGACTAGGGCACCCCTAGGCTTAGGCTAGGGCACCCATAGGCTTAGGCTAAGGCTTGGGCTCCCCTGGTCTAAGGCTAGGGCACCCTTAGGCTTTGACTAGGGCACCCCTAGGCTTAGGCTAGGGCACCCCTAGGCTTAAGCTAGGGCACCCCTAGGCTTAGGCTTAGGCTAGGGCACCCCTAGGCTTAGGCTAAGGCTTGGGCTCCCCTGGCCTAAGGCTAGGGCACCCTTAGGCTTTGACTAGGGCACCCCTAGGCTTAGGCTAGGGCACCCCTAGGCTTAGGCTAAGGCTAGGGCTCCGCTAGCCTAAGGCTAGGGCACCCCTAAGCTTAAGTTAGGGCACCCTTAGGCTTAGGCTAGGGCACCCCTAGGCTTAGGCTAGGGCACTCCTAGGCGTAGGCTAGTGCACACCTAGGCTTAGGCTAAGGCTAGGGCTTCCCTAGCCTAAGGCTAGGACATCCCTAGGCTTAGGCTAGGGCACCCCTAGGCTTAGGCTAGGGCAATCCTAGGCTAGACTAAGGCTAGGGAACCCCTAGCCTAAGGCTACGGCACCCCGAAGCTCAGGCTAGGGGACCCCTAGGCTTAGGCTAGGGCACCCCTAGGCTTAGGCTCAGGCACCCCTAGGATTAGGCTAAGACTAGTGCTCCCCTAGCCTAAGGCTAGGGCACCTCTAGGCTTAGGCTAGGGCACCCATATGCTTAGGCTAGGGCAGCCCTAGGCTTAGGCTAAGGCTAGGGGACTCCTAGGCTTAGGCTAAGGCACCACTAGGCTTAGGCTAGGGTACCCCTAGGCTTACGCTAGGGCACCCCTAGGCTTAGGCTAGGGCACCCCTAAGCTTAGGCTAAGGCTAGGTCACCCCTAGGCTTACGCTAAGGCACCACTAGGCTTAGGCTAGGGCACCCCTAGGCTTAGGCTATGGGACCCCTAGGCTTATGCTAAGGCACCACTAGGTTAAGGCTAGGGCACTCCTAGGCATAGGTTAGGGCACCCATAGGCTTACGCTAAGGCTACGGCTTCCCTAGCCTCATTCTAAGGCACCCCTAGACTCAGGTTAGGGCACCCGTAGGCTCAGGCTAGGTTACCCCTGGGCTCAGGCTAGGGCAGCCCTAGGCTTAGGCTAGGGCAACCCTAGCCTTAGGCTAGGGCACCCATAGTCTTAGGCTAAGGCTAGGGCTCCCCTAGTCTAAGGCTAGGGCACCCCTAGGCTTAGGCTAGGGCACCCCTAAGCTTAGGCTAGGGAACCCCTAGCCTAAGGCTAGGGCACCCCTAGGCTTAGGTTAGGGCACCCCTAGGCTTAGGCTGGGGTACCCTTAGGCTTAAGCTAGGGCACCCGTAGGCTTAGGCTAAGGCTAGGGCTCCCCTGGCCTAAGGCTAGGTCACACCTAGGCTTAGGCTAGGGCAACCCTAGGCTTAGGCTAGGGAACCCCTAGCCTAAGGCTAGGGCACCCCTAGGCTTAGGTTAGGGCACCCCTAGGCTTAGGCTGGGGTACCCTTAGGCTTAAGCTACGGCACCCGTAGGCTTAGGCTAAGGCTAGGGCTCCCCTGGCCTAAGGCTAGTTCACACCTAGGCTTAGGCAAGGGCACTCCTAGGCGTAGACTAGGGTACCCCTAGGCTTTGGAAAAGGTTAGGGGTCACCTAGCCTAACGCTAGGGCACCCCTTGGCTTAGGCTAGGGCACCCCTAGGCTTAGGCTGGGGCACCCCTAGGTTTTAGCTAGGGCTCCCCTAGGCTTAGGCAAAGGCTACGGCTCCCCTAGCCTCAGGCTAGTGCACCCCTAGACTCAGGCTATGACACCCCTAGGCTTAGGCTAGGGCAATACTAGGCTAGACTAACGCTATGGCTCCCCTATCATCAGGCTAGGGTACCCGTAGGCTCAGGCTAGGGCACCCCTAGGCTCAGGCTAGGGCACCCTAGGCTTAGGCTATGACAACCCTAGGTTCAGGCTAAGGCTAGAGCTCCCCTAGCCTAAGGCTAGAGCACCCGTAGGCTTAGGCTAGGGCAATCCTAGGCTAGACTAACGCTAGGGCTCCCCTATCCTCATGCTAGGGCTCCCCTAGCCTCAGCCTAGCTCACCCCTAGGCTTAGGCTAGGGCACACTTAGGGTGAGGCTAGGGCACCCCTAGGCTTAGGTTAAGGCTAGGGATCCCCTAGCCTAAGGCTAGGGCACCCCTAGGCTTAGGCTAGGGCACCCCTTGGCTTAGGCCAGCGCACCCCTAGGCTTAGGCCAGGGCACCCCTAGGCTTAGGCTCGGGCACCCCGAGGGTTAGGCTAAGGCTAGGGCTCCCCTAGCCTAAGGCTAGGGAACCCTAGGCTTAGGGTTGGGCACCCATAGGCTTAGGCTTGGGCACCCCTAGGCTTAGGCTAAGGCTAGGGGACTCCTAGGCTTAGGCTACGGCACCCCTAGGCTTAGGCTAGGGCACCCCAAGGCTTAGGCTAAGGCACCCCTAGGCTTAGGCTAGGGCACCCCTAGGCTTAGGCTAAGGCTAGGTCACCCCTAGGCTTATGATGAGGTACCACTAGGCTTAGGCTAGGGCACCCCTTGGCTTAGACTGGGCACAACTAGGCTGAGGCTAGTGCACCCGTAAGCTGAGGCTAGGGCACCACTAGGCTTATTCTATGGCTAGGGCTACCATACCCTAGGGTAGGGCACCCCTAGGCTTAGGCTAGGGCACCCCTAGGCATAGGCTAAGGCTAGGGCTCCCCTAGCCTAAGGCTAGGGCACCCCTAGGCTTAGGCTGGGGTACCCCTAGGCTTAGGCTAGGGCAATTCTAGGCTAGACTAAGGCTAGGGCTCCCCTAGCCTAAGGCTACGGCACCCCGAGGCTCAGGCTAGGGCACCCCTAGGCTTAGGTTAGGGCACCCCTAGGATTAGGCTAAGACTAGTGCTCCCCTAGCCTAAGGCTAGGGCAGCCCTAGGCTTAGGCTAAGACTAGGGGACTCTTAGGCTTAGGCTAACGCACCCCTAGGCTTACGCTAGGGCACCCCTAGGCTTAGGCTAGGGCACCCCTAAGCTTAGGCTAAGGCTAGGTAACCCCTAGGCTTAGGCTAAGGCACCACTAGGCTTAGGCTAGGGCACCCCTAGGCTTAGGCTAGGGGACCCCTAGGCTTAGGCTAAGGCACCACTAGGCTTAGGCTAGGGCACCCCTAGGCTTAGGCTAGGGCACCCCTAGGCTTAGGCTAAGTCTACGGCTTCCCTAGCCTCATTCTAGGGCACCCCTAGACTCAGGCTAGGGCACCCGTAGGCTCAGGCTAGGTTACCCCTAGGCTCAGGCTAGGGCAGCCCTAGGCTTAGGCTAGGGCAACCCTAGGCTTAGGCTAGGGCACCCCTAGTCTTAGCCTAAGGCTAGGGCTCCCCTTGTCTAAGGCTAGGGCACCCCTAGGCTTAGGCTAGGGCACCCCTAGGCTTAGGCTGGGGTACCCTTAGGCTTAAGCTAGGGCACCCGTAGGCTTAGGCTAAGGCTAGGGCTCCCCTGGCCTAAGGCTAGGACATCCCTAGGCTTAGGCTAGGGCACCCCTAGGCTTAGGCTAGGGCACCCCTAGGCTTAGGCTACGGCTTGCGCTCCCCTGGTCTAAGGCTAGGGCACCCTTAGTCTTTGACTAGGTCACCCCTAGGCTTAGGTTGGGCACCCCTAGGCTTAGGCTAAGGCTAGGGCTCCGCTAGCCTAAGGCTAGGGCACCCCTAAGCTCAAGTTTGGGCACCCTTAGGCTTAGGCTAGGGCACCCCTAGGCTTAGGCTAGGGCACTCCTAGGTGTAGGCTATTGCACCCCTAGGCTTAGGCTAAGGCTAGGGCTTCCCTAGCCTAAGGCTAGGACATCCCTAGGCTTAGGCTAGGGCACCCCTAGGCTTAGGCTAGGGCACCCCTAGGCTTAGGTATGGAACCCCTAGGCTTATGTTAGGTCACCCCTATGCTTAGGCTAGGGCACCCCTAGACGTAGGCTAGGGCACCCCTAGGCTTAGGCTGAGGCACAACTAGGCTTAGGCTAAGGCTAGGGCTCCCCTAGCCTAAGGTTAGGGCAACCCTAGGCTTAGGCTAGGCACCCCTAGACTTAGGCTAGGGCACCCCTAGGCTTAGGCTAGGGCACACCTAGGCTTAGGCTAAGGCTAGGGCTCCTCTAGCCTAACGCTAGGGCATCCCTAGGCTTGGGCTAGGGCACCCCAAGGCTTAGGCTAGGGCACCCCTAGGTATAGGCTAATGCACCCCTATGCTTCGGCTAAGGCGAGGACTCCCCTAGCCTAAGGATAGGGCACCCCTAGGCTTAGGCTAAGGCCAGGGCTCCCCTAGCCAAAGGCTAGGGCACCCATAAGCTTAGGCTAGGGCACCCCTAAGGTTAGGCTAGGGTGCCCCAAGGCTTAGGCTAAGGCTAGGGCTCCCCTGGCCTAAGGCTAGGGCACCCCTAGGCTTAGGGTAGGGCACCCCTAGGTTTACGCTAGGGCGCCCCTAGGCTTAGGCTAAGGCTAGGGCTGCCCTAGCCTAAGTCTATGGCACCCCTAGGATTACGCTGGGGAACCCCTAGGCTTAGGAAAAGGCTAGGGCTCCCGTAGCCTAAGGCTAGGGCACCCCTAGGTTTAGGCTAGGGCACCCCTAGGCTTAGGCTAGGGCACCCTTAGGCTTAGGCTAGGGCACCCCTAGGCTTAGGTTAGGGCACCCCTAGACTCAGGCTATGACACCCCCAGGCTTAGGCAAGGGCAATCCTAGGCTAGACTAACGCTAGGGCTCCCCTATCCTCAGGCTAGGGCACCCGTAGGCTCAGGCTAGGGCACCCCTAGGCTTAGGCCAGGGCACCCCTAGGCTTAGGCCAGGGCATCCCTAGGCTTAGGCTAGGGCACCCCTAAGCTTTGTCTAGGGCACCCCTAGGCATAGGCTAGGGCACCCCTAGGCTCAGGCTATGGCACCCCTAGGCTTAGGCTAGGGCAATCCTAGGCTAGACTAAGGCTAGGGAACCCCTAGCCTAAGGCTACGGCACCCCGAGGCTCAGGCTAGGGGACCCCTAGGCTTAGGCTAGGGCACCCCTAGGCTTAGGCTCAGGCACCCCTAGGATTAGGCTAAGACTAGTGTTCCCCTAGCCTAAGGCTAGGGCACCTCTAGGCTTAGGCTAGGGGACTCCTAGGCTTAGGCTAAGGCACCACTAGGCTTAGGCTAGGGCACCCCTATGCTTACGCTAGGGCACCCCTAGGCTTAGGCTAGGGCACCCCTAAGTTTAGGCTAAGGCTAGGTCACCCCTAGGCTTACGCTAAGGCACCACTAGGCTTAGGCTAGGGCACCCCTAGGCTTAGGCTAGGGGACCCCTAGGCTTATGGTAAGGCACCACTAGGTTAAGGCTAGGGCACTCCTAGGCATAGGCTAGGGCACCCATAGGCTTAGGCTAAGGCTACGGCTTCCCTAGCCTCATTCTAAGGCACCCCTAGACTCAGGTTAGGGCACCCGTAGGCTCAGGCTAGGTTACCCCTAGGCTCAGGCTAGGGCAGCCCTAGGCTTAGGCTAGGGCAACCCTAGGCTTAGGCTAGGGCACCCATAGTCTTAGGCTAAGGCTAGGGCTCCCCTAGTCTAAGGCTAGGGCACCCCTAGGCTTAGGCTAGGGCACCCCTAAGCTTAGGCTAGGGAACCCCTAACCTAAGGCTAGGGCACCCCTAGGCTTAGGTTAGGGCACCCCTAGGCTTAGGCTGGTGTACCCTTAGGCTTAAGCTAGGGCATCCGTAGGCTTAGGCTAAGGCTAGGGCTCCCATGGCCTAAGGCTAGGTCACACCTAGGCTTAGGCTAGGGCAACCCTAGGCTCAGGCTAGGGCACCCCTAGGCGTAGACTAGGGTACTCCTAGGCTTTCGAAAAGGTTAGGGGTCACCTAGCCTAATGCTAGGGCACCCCTTGGCTTAGGCTAGGGCACCCCTAGGCTTAGGCTAGGGCACCCCTAGGTTTTAGCTAGGGCTCCCCTAGGCTTAGGCAAAGGCTACGGCTCCCCTAGCCTCAGGCTAGTGCACCCCTAGACTCAGGCTATGACACCCCTAGGCTTAGGCTAGGTCAATACTAGGCTAGACTAACGCTATGGCTCCCCTATCATCAGGCTAGGGTACCCGTAGGCTCAGGCTAGGGCACCCCTAGGCTCAGGCTAGGGCACCCTAGGCTTAGGCTATGGCAACCCTAGGTTCAGGCTAAGGCTAGGGCTCCCCTAGCCTAAGGCTAGAGCACCCGTAGGCTTAGGCTAGGGCGATCCTAGGCTAGACTAACGCTAGGGCTCCCCTATCCTCATGCTAGGGCTCCCCTAGCGTCAGCCTAGCTCACCCCTAGGCTTAGGCTAGGGCACACCTAGGGTGAGGCTAGGGCACCCCTAGGCTTAGGTTAAGGCTAGGGATCCCCTAGCCTAAGGCTAGGGCACCCCTAGGCTTAGGCTAGGGCACCCCTTGGCTTAGGCCAGCGCACCCCTAGGCTTAGGCCAGGGCACCCCTAGGCTTAGGCTCGGGCACCCCGAGGGTTAGGCTAAGGCTAGGGCTCCCCTAGCCTAAGGCTAGGGCACCCTAGGCTTAGGGTTGGGCACCCATAGGCTTAGGCTTGGGCACCCCTAGGCTTAGGCTAAGGCTAGGGGACTCCTAGGCTTAGGCTACGGCACCCCTAGGCTTAGGCTAGGGCACCCCAAGGCTTAGGCTAAGGCACCCCTAGGCTTAGGCTAGGGCACCCCTAGGCTTAGGCTAAGGCTAGGTCACACCTAGGCTTATGATGAGGTACCACTAGGCTTAGGCTAGGGCACCCCTTGGCTTAGACTGGGCACAACTAGGCTGAGGCTAGTGCACCCGTAAGCTGAGGCTAGGGCACCACTAGGCTTATTCTATGGCTAGGGCTACCATACCCTAGGGTAGGGCACCCCTAGGCTTAGGCTAGGGCACCCCTAGGCATAGGCTAAGGCTAGGGCTCCCCTAGCCTAAGGCTAGGGCACCCCTAGGCTTAGGCTGGGGTACCCCTAGGCTTAGGCTAGGGCAATTCTAGGCTAGACTAAGGCTAGGGCTCCCCTAGCCTAAGGCTACGGCACCCCGAGGCTCAGGCTAGGGCACCCCTAGGCTTACGTTAGGGCACCCCTAGGATTAGGCTAAGACTAGTGCTCCCCTAGCCTAAGGCTAGGGCACCCCTAGGCTTAGGCTAGGGCACCCATATGCTTAGGCTAGGGCAGCCCTAGGCTTAGGCTAAGGCTAGGGGACTCTTAGGCTTAGGCTAACGCACCCCTAGGCTTACGCTAGGGCACCCCTAGGCTTAGGCTAGGGCACCCCTAAGCTTAGGCTAAGGCTAGGTAACCCCTAGGCTTAGGCTAAGGCACCACTAGGCTTAGGCTAGGGCACCCCTAGGCTTAGGCTAGGGGACCCCTAGGCTTAGGCTAAGGCACCACTAGGCTTAGGCTAGGGCACCCCTAGGCTTAGGCTAGGGCACCCCTAGGCTTAGGCTAAGTCTACGGCTTCCCTAGCCTCATTCTAGGGCACCCCTAGACTCAGGCTAGGGCACCCGTAGGCTCAGGCTAGGTTACCCCTAGGCTCAGGCTAGGGCAGCCCTAGGCTTAGGCTAGGGCAACCCTAGGCTTAGGCTAGGGCACCCCTAGTCTTAGCCTAAGGCTAGGGCTCCCCTTGTCTAAGGCTAGGGCACCCCTAGGCTTAGGCTAGGGCACCCCTAGGCTTAGGCTGGGGTACCCTTAGGCTTAAGCTAGGGCACCCGTAGGCTTAGGCTAAGGCTAGGGCTCCCCTGGCCTAAGGCTAGGACATCCCTAGGCTTAGGCTAGGGCACCCCTAGGCTTAGGCTAGGGCACCCCTAGGCTTAGGCTACGGCTTGGGCTCCCCTGGTCTAAGGCTAGGGCACCCTTAGTCTTTGACTAGGTCACCCCTAGGCTTAGGTTGGGCACCCCTAGGCTTAGGCTAAGGCTAGGGCTCCGCTAGCCTAAGGCTAGGGCACCCCTAAGCTCAAGTTTGGGCACCCTTAGGCTTAGGCTAGGGCACCCCTAGGCTTAGGCTAGGGCACTCCTAGGTGTAGGCTAGTGCACCCCTAGGCTTAGGCTAAGGCTAGGGCTTCCCTAGCCTAAGGCTAGGACATCCCTAGGCTTAGGCTAGGGCACCCCTAGGCTTAGGCTAGGGCACCCCTAGGCTTAGGTATGGAACCCCTAGGCTTATGTTAGGTCACCCCTATGCTTAGGCTAGGGCACCCCTAGACGTAGGCTAGGGCACCCCTAGGCTTAGGCTGAGGCACAACTAGGCTTAGGCTAAGGCTAGGGCTCCCCTAGCCTAAGGTTAGGGCAACCCTAGGCTTAGGCTAGGCACCCCTAGACTTAGGCTAGGGCACCCCTAGGCTTAGGCTAGGGCACACCTAGGCTTAGGCTAAGGCTAGGGCTCCTCTAGCCTAACGCTAGGGCATCCCTAGGCTTGGGCTAGGGCACCCCAAGGCTTAGGCTAGGGCACCCCTAGGTATAGGCTAATGCACCCCTATGCTTCGGCTAAGGCGAGGACTCCCCTAGCCTAAGGATAGGGCACCCCTAGGCTTAGGCTAAGGCCAGGGCTCCCCTAGCCAAAGGCTAGGGCACCCATAAGCTTAGGCTAGGGCACCCCTAAGGTTAGGCTAGGGTGCCCCAAGGCTTAGGCTAAGGCTAGGGCTCCCCTGGCCTAAGGCTAGGGCACCCCTAGGCTTAGGGTAGGGCACCCCTAGGTTTACGCTAGGGCGCCCCTAGGCTTAGGCTAAGGCTAGGGCTGCCCTAGCCTAAGTCTATGGCACCCCTAGGATTACGCTGGGGAACCCCTAGGCTTAGGAAAAGGCTAGGGCTCCCGTAGCCTAAGGCTAGGGCACCCCTAGGTTTAGGCTAGGGCACCCCTAGGCTTAGGCTAGGGCACCCTTAGGCTTAGGCTAGGGCACCCCTAGGCTTAGGTTAGGGCACCCCTAGACTCAGGCTATGACACCCCCAGGCTTAGGCAAGGGCAATCCTAGGCTAGACTAACGCTAGGGCTCCCCTATCCTCAGGCTAGGGCACCCGTAGGCTCAGGCTAGGGCACCCCTAGGCTTAGGCCAGGGCACCCCTAGGCTTAGGCCAGGGCATCCCTAGGCTTAGGCTAGGGCACCCCTAAGCTTTGTCTAGGGCACCCCTAGGCATAGGCTAGGGCACCCCTAGGCTCAGGCTATGGCACCCCTAGGCTTAGGCTAGGGCAATCCTAGGCTAGACTAAGGCTAGGGAACCCCTAGCCTAAGGCTACGGCACCCCGAGGCTCAGGCTAGGGGACCCCTAGGCTTAGGCTAGGGCACCCCTAGGCTTAGGCTCAGGCACCCCTAGGATTAGGCTAAGACTAGTGTTCCCCTAGCCTAAGGCTAGGGCACCTCTAGGCTTAGGCTAGGGGACTCCTAGGCTTAGGCTAAGGCACCACTAGGCTTAGGCTAGGGCACCCCTAGGCTTACGCTAGGGCACCCCTAGGCTTAGGCTAGGGCACCCCTAAGTTTAGGCTAAGGCTAGGTCACCCCTAGGCTTACGCTAAGGCACCACTAGGCTTAGGCTAGGGCACCCCTAGGCTTAGGCTAGGGGACCCCTAGGCTTATGGTAAGGCACCACTAGGTTAAGGCTAGGGCACTCCTAGGCATAGGCTAGGGCACCCATAGGCTTAGGCTAAGGCTACGGCTTCCCTAGCCTCATTCTAAGGCACCCCTAGACTCAGGTTAGGGCACCCGTAGGCTCAGGCTAGGTTACCCCTAGGCTCAGGCTAGGGCAGCCCTAGGCTTAGGCTAGGGCAACCATAGGCTTAGGCTAGGGCACCCATAGTCTTAGGCTAAGGCTAGGGCTCCCCTAGTCTAAGGCTAGGGCACCCCTAGGCTTAGGCTAGGGCACCCCTAAGCTTAGGCTAGGGAACCCCTAGCCTAAGGCTAGGGCACCCCTAGGCTTAGGTTAGGGCACCCCTAGGCTTAGGCTGGTGTACCCTTAGGCTTAAGCTAGGGCACCCGTAGGCTTAGGCTAAGGCTAGGGCTCCCATGGCCTAAGGCTAGGTCACACCTAGGCTTAGGCTAGGGCAACCCTAGGCTCAGGCTAGGGCACCCCTAGGCGTAGACTAGGGTACTCCTAGGCTTTCGAAAAGGTTAGGGGTCACCTAGCCTAATGCTAGGGCACCCCTTGGCTTAGGCTAGGGCACCCCTAGGCTTAGGCTAGGGCACCCCTAGGTTTTAGCTAGGGCTCCCCTAGGCTTAGGCAAAGGCTACGGCTCCCCTAGCCTCAGGCTAGTGCACCCCTAGACTCAGGCTATGACACCCCTAGGCTTAGGCTAGGGCAATACTAGGCTAGACTAACGCTATGGCTCCCCTATCATCAGGCTAGGGTACCCGTAGGCTCAGGCTAGGGCACCCCTAGGCTCAGGCTAGGGCACCCTAGGCTTAGGCTATGGCAACCCTAGGTTCAGGCTAAGGCTAGGGCTCCCCTAGCCTAAGGCTAGAGCACCCGTAGGCTTAGGCTAGGGCGATCCTAGGCTAGACTAACGCTAGGGCTCCCCTATCCTCATGCTAGGGCTCCCCTAGCGTCAGCCTAGCTCACCCCTAGGCTTAGGCTAGGGCACACCTAGGGTGAGGCTAGGGCACCCCTAGGCTTAGGTTAAGGCTAGGGATCCCCTAGCCTAAGGCTAGGGCACCCCTAGGCTTAGGCTAGGGCACCCCTTGGCTTAGGCCAGCGCACCCCTAGGCTTAGGCCAGGGCACCCCTAGGCTTAGTCTCGGGCACCCCGAGGGTTAGGCTAAGGCTAGGGCTCCCCTAGCCTAAGGCTAGGGCACCCTAGGCTTAGGGTTGGGCACCCATAGGCTTAGGCTAGGGCACCCCTAGGCTTAGGCTAAGGCTAGGGAACTCCTAGGCTTAGGCTACGGCACCCCTAGGCTTAGGCTAGGGCACCCCAAGGCTTAGGCTAAGGCACCCCTAGGCTTAGGCTAGGGCACCCCTAGGCTTAGGCTAAGGCTAGGTCACCCCTAGGCTTATGATGAGGTACCACTAGGCTTAGGCTAGGGCACCCCTTGGCTTAGACTGGGCACAACTAGGCTGAGGCTAGTGCACCCGTAAGCTGAGGCTAGGGCACCACTAGGCTTATTCTATTGCTAGGGCTACCATACCCTAGGGAAGGGCACCCCTAGGCTTAGGCTAGGGCACCCCTAGTCATAGGCTAAGGCTAGGGCTCCCCTAGCCTAAGGCTAGGGCACCCCTAGGCTTAGGCTGGGGTACCCCTAGGCTTAAGCTAGGGTACCCGTAGGCTTAGGCTAAGGCTAGGGTTCCCCTAGCCTAAGGCTAGGGCACCCCTAGGCTTAAGCTAGGGCACCCCTAGGCTTTGGCTAGGGCACCCCTAGGCTTAGGATAGGGAACTTCTAAGCTTAGGCTAGGGCACCCCTAGGCTTAGGCTAAGGCTAGGGCTCCCCTAGCCTAAGGCTAGGGCACCCCTAGGCTTTGGCTAGGGCACCCCTAGGCTTAGGCTACAGCACCCCTAGGCTTAAGCTAGGGCACCCCCAGACTTAGGCTAAGGCTAGGGATCCCCTAGCCTAAAGCTAGGGCAATCCTAGGCTTAGGCTAGGGCAACTGTAGGCTTAGGCTAGGGCACCCCTAGGCCTAGGCTTGGGCACCCCAAGGCTTAGGCTAAGGCACCCCTAGGCTTACGCTAAGGTTAGGGCTCCCCTAGCCTAAGGCTAGGGCACCTCTAGGCTTAGGCTAGGGCACATCTAGGCTTTGGCTAGGGCACCCCTAGGCTTAGGCTAGGGCACCCCTAGGCTGAGGCTAGGGCACCCCTAGGCTTAGGCTAGGGCACCCCAAGGCTGAGGCTAGGGCACCCCTATGCTGAGGCTAGGGCAACCCTAGGCTTAGGCTAAGGCTAGGGCTACCCTAGCCTAAGGCTAGGGCACCTCTAAGCTTAGGTTAGGGCACCCCTAGGCTTAGGCTAGGGTACCCCGAGTCTTAGGCTAGGGCACCCCAAGGCTTAGGCTAAGGCACCCCTAGGCTTACGCTAAGGTTAGGGCTCCCCTTGCCTAAGGCTAGGGCACCTCTAGGCTTAGGCTAGGGCATAACTAGGCTTTGGCTAGGGCACCCCTAGGCTTAGGCTAGGGCACTCCTAGGCTTAGGCTAGGGCAGCCCTAGGCTTGGGTTAGGGCACCCCTAGCCTTAGGCTAGGGCAGCCCTAGGCTTAGGCTAGGGCACCCCTAGGCTTAGGCTAGGGCACCCCTAGGCTTAGGCTAAGGCTAGGGCTCCCCTAGCCTAAGTCTAGGGCACCCCTAGGTTTAGGCTTTGGCACCCCTATGCTTTCGCTAGGGCACCCCTAGGTTTAGGCTAAGGCTAGGGCTCTCCTAGCCTAAGGCTAGGGCACCCCTAAGCTTAGGCTAGGGCACTCCTAGGCTTAGGCTAGGGCAGCCCTACGCTTAGGCTAGGGCAGCCCTAGGATTGGGCTAAGTCTATGGCTCCCTTAGTCTAAGGCTAGGGCACCCATAGGCTTGGGCTAGGGCACCCCTAGGCTTAGGCTAGGGCACCCCTAGGATTAGGCTAAGGCTAGGGCACCCCTTGGCTTAGGCTAGGGCACTCCTAGGCTTAGGCTAGGGCACCCGAAAGCTTAGGCTAGGGCACCCCTAGGCTTAGGCTAGGGCACCCCTAGCGTTAGGCTAAGGCTTGGGCTCCCCTAGTCTAAGGCTAGGGCACCCTTAGGCTTAGACTAGGGCACCCCTAGGCTTAGGCTAGGGCACCCCTAGGCTTAAGCTAGGGCACCCCAAGCTTAGGCTAGGACACCACTAGGCTTAGGCTAGGGCACCCCTAGGCTTAGGCTAAGGCTAGGGCTCCCCTAGCCTAAGGCCAAGGCACGCCAAGGCTGAGGCTAGGGCACCCTGAGGCTTAGGCTAGGGCACCCCTTGGCTTAGGAAAATGTTAGGGCTCCCCTAGCCTAAGGCTAGGGCACCTCTAGGCTTAGGCTAGAGCACCCCTAGGCTTAGGCTAGGGCACCCCTAGGCTTAAGCTAGGGCTCCTGTAGGCTTAGGCTAAGGCTACGGCTCCCCTAGCCTCAGGCTAGTGCACCCCTAGACTAAACTATGGTACCCCTAAGCTTAGGCTAGGGCACCCCTAGTCTAAGGCTAGGGCACCCGTAAGCTTAGGCTAAGGCTAGGGCTCCCCTAGCCTAAGGCTATAGCAGCCCTAGGCTTAGGCTAGGGCACCCCTAGGCTTAGGCTAGGCCACCCCTAGGCTTAGGCTAAGGCTAGGGCTAACCTAGGCTTAGGCTAGGGCACCCCTAGGCTTAGGCTAAGGAACCGCTAGAGTAAGGCTAGGGCACCCCTAGGCTTAGGCTAGGGCACCTCTAGGCTTAGGCTAGGGCACCCGTACACTTAGGCTAAAGCAACGGCTCCCCTAGCCTCAGGCAAGGGCACCCCTAGACTCAGGCTAGGGCACCCGTTAGCTTAGGCTAGGACAATCCTAGGCTTAGGCTAAGTCTAGGGCTCCCCTATGCTCAGGCTAGGGCACTCCTATGCTCAGGTTAGGGCTCCCCTAGCCTAAGGCTAGGGCACCCCTAGGCTTAGACTAGGGCACCCCTAGGCTTAGGCTAGGGCACCCCTAGGCTTAAGCTACGGCACCCGTAGGCTTAGGCTAAGGCTAGGGTTCCCATAGCCCAAGGCTAGGGCACCCCTAGGTTTAGGCTAGGGCACCCCTAGGCTTTGGCTAGGGCACCCCTAGGCTTAGGATAGGGAACTTCTAAGCTTAGGCTAGGTCACCCCTAGGCTTTGGCTAGGGCAGCCCTAGGCTTAGGCTAGAGCACCCCTAGGCTTAGGTATGGAACCCCTAGGCTTATGGTAGGGCACCCCTATGCCTAGGCTAGGGCACCCATAGACGTAGGCTAGGGCACCCCTAGGCTTAGGCTGGGGCACACCTAGGCTTAGGCTAAGGCTAGGGCTCCCCTAGCCTAAGGTTAGGGCAACCCTAGGCTTAGGCTAGGCACCCCTAGACTTAGGCTAGGGCAACCCTAGGCTTAGGCTAGGGCACCCCTAGGCTTAGGCTAAGGCTAGGGCTCCTCTAGCCTAACGCTAGGGCATCCCTAGGCTTGGGCTAGGGCACCCCTAGGCTTAGGCTAGGGCACCCCTAGGTATAGGCTAGGGCACCCCTAGGCTTAGGCTAAGGCTAGGGCTCCCCTAGCCAAAGGCTAGGGCACCCATAAGCTTAGGCTAGGCCACCCCTAGGTTTTGGCTAGGGTGCCCCAAGGCTTAGGCTAAGGCTAGGGCTCCCCTGGCCTAAGGCTAGGGCACCCCTAGGCTTAGGCTAGGGCACCCCTAGGCTTAGGCTAGGGCACCCCTAGGTTTAGGCTAGGGCGCCCCTAGGCTTAGGCTAATGCTAGGGCTCCCCTAGCCTAAGTCTAGGGCACCCCTAGGATTACACTTGGGAACCCCTAGGCTTAGGAAAAGGCTAGGGCTCCCGTAGCCTAAGGCAAGGGCACCCCTAGGTTTAGGCTAGGGCACCCCTAGGCTTACGCTTGGGCACCCTTAGGCTTAGGCTAGGGCATCCCTAGGCTTAGGTTAGGGCACACCTAGACTCAGGCTATGACAACCCCAGGCTTAGGCAAGGGCAATCCTAGGCTAGACTAACGCTAGGGCTCCCCTATCCTCAGGTTAGGGCACCCGTAGGCTCAGGCTAGGGCACCCCTTGGCTTAGGCCAGGGCACCACTAGGCTTAGGCCAGGGCATCCCTAGGCTTAGGCTAGGGCACCCCTAAGCTTAGGCTAGGGCACCCCTAGGCTTAGGCTAGGGCACCCCTAGGCTCAGGCTATGGCACCCCTAGGCTTAGGCTAGGGCAATTCTAGGCTAGACTAAGGCTAGGGCTCCCCTAGCCTAAGGCTACGGCACCCCGAGGCTCAGGCTAGGGCACCCCTACGCTTAGGTTAGGGCACCCCTAGGATTAGGCTAAGACTAGTGCTCCCCTAGCCTAAGGCTAGGGCACCCCTAGGCTTAGGCTAGGGCACCCATATGCTTAGGCTAGGGCAGCCCTAGGCTTAGGCTAAGGCTAGGGGACTCCTAGGCTTAGGCTAAGGCACCCCTAGGCTTAGGCTAGGACACCCCTAGGCTTACGCTAGGGCACCCCTAGGCTTAGGCTAGGGCACCCCTAAGCTTAGGCTAAGGCTAGGTCTCCCCTAGGCTTAGGCTAAGGCACCACTAGGCTTAGGCTAGGGCACCCCTAGGCTTAGGCTAGGGGACCCCTAGGCTTAGGCTAAGGCACCACTAGGCTTAGGCTAGGGCACCCCTAGGCTTAGGCTAGGGCACCCCTAGGCTTAGGGTAAGGCTAGGGCTCCCCTAGCCTAAGTCAAGGGCACCCCTAGGTTTAGGCTTTGGCACCCCTATGCTTTCGCTAGGGCATCCCTAGGTTTAGGCTAAGGCTAGGGCTCTCCTAGCCTAAGGCTAGGGCACCCCTAAGCTTAGGCTAGGGCACTCCTAGGCTTAGGCTAGGGCAGCCCTACGCTTAGGCTAGGGTAGCCCTAGGATTGGGCTAAGTCTATGGCTCCCTTAGTCTAAGGCTAGGGCACCCATAGGCTTGGGCTAGGGCACCCCTAGGCTTAGGCTAGGGCACCCCTAGGATTAGGCTAAGGCTAGGGCTCCCCGAGCCTAAGGCTAGGGCACCCCTTGGCTTAGGCTAGGGCACTCCTAGGCTTAGGCTAGGGCACCCGAAAGCTTAGGCTAGGGCACCCCTAGGCTTAGGCTAGGGCACCCCTAGCGTTAGGCTAAGGCTTGGGCTCCCCTAGTCTAAGGCTAGGGCACCCTTAGGCTTAGACTAGGGCACCCCTAGGCTTAGCCTAGGGCACCCCTAGGCTTAAGCTAGGGCACCCCAAGCTTAGGCTAGGACACCACTAGGCTTAGGCTAGGGCACCCCTAGGCTTAGGCTAAGGCTAGGGCTCCCCTAGCCTAAGGCCAAGGCACGCCAAGGCTGAGGCTAGGGCACCCTGAGGCTTAGGCTAGGGCACCCCTTGGCTTAGGAAAATGTTAGGGCTCCCCTAGCCTAAGGCTAGGGCACCTCTAGGCTTAGGCTAGAGCACCCCTAGGCTTAGGCTAGGGCACCCCTAGGCTTAAGCTAGGGCTCCTGTAGGCTTAGGCTAAGGCTACGGCTCCCCTAGCCTCAGGCTAGTGCACCCCTAGACTAAACTATGGTACCCCTAAGCTTAGGCTAGGGCACCCCTAGGCTAAGGTTAGGGCACCCGTAAGCTTAGGCTAAGGCTAGGGCTCCCCTAGCCTAAGGCTATAGCAGCCCTAGGCTTAGGCTAGGGCACCCCTAGGCTTAGGCTAGGCCACCCCTAGGCTTAGGCTAAGGCTAGGGCTAACCTAGGCTTAGGCTAGGGCACCCCTAGGCTTAGGCTAAGGAACCGCTAGAGTAAGGCTAGGGCACCCCTAGGCTTAGGCTAGGGCACCTCTAGGCTTAGGCTAGGGCACCCGTACACTTAGGCTAAGGCAACGGCTCCCCTAGCCTCAGGCAAGGGCACCCCTAGACTCAGGCTAGGGCACCCGTTAGCTTAGGCTAGGAAAATCCTAGGCTTAGGCTAAGTCTAGGGCTCCCCTATGCTCAGGCTAGGGCACCCCTATGCTCAGGTTAGGGCTCCCCTAGCCTAAGGCTAGGGCACCCCTAGGCTTAGACTAGGGCACACCTAGGCTTAGGCTAGGGCTCCCCTAGGCTTAGGCTAGGGCTCCCCTAGGCTTAGGCTATGGCTGCGGCTCCCCTTGCCTCAGGCTAGTGCACCACTAGACTCAGGCTATGGCACCCCTAGACTTAGGCTAGGGCAAACCTAGGCTAGACTAACGTTAGGGCTCCCCTAGCCTCACGCTAGGGCACCCATAGTCTCAGGCTAGGGCACCCCTAGGCTTAGGCTAGGGCACCCATAGGCTTAGGCTAAGGCTATGGCTCCCCTAGCCTCAGGCTAGGGCACCCCTAGACTTACGCTAGGGCACCCCTAGGCTTAGGTTAGGGCACCCCTAGGCTTAGGCTAGGGCACCCCTAGTCTTAGGCTAAGGCTAGGGCTCCCCTATCCTAAGGCTAGGGCACCTCTAGCCTAAAGCTAGGGCACCCCTAGGCTTAGGCTAGGGCACCCCTAGGCTTAGGCTAGGGCACCCCTAGGCTTAGGCTAAGGAAAGGGCTCCCCTAGCCTATGGCTAGGGCACCCTTAGGCTTAGGGTAGGGCACCCCTAGGCTTAGGCAAAGGCAACCCTAGGCTTAGGCAAAGGCACCCCTAGGCTTAGGCTAGGGCACCCCTAGGCTTAGGCTAGGGCACCCCTAGGCTTAGGCTAGGGCACCCCTAGGCTTAAGCTACGGCACCCGTAGGCTTAGGCTAAGGCTAGGGTTCCCATAGCCCAAGGCTAGGGCACCCCTAGGTTTAGGCTAGGGCACCCCTAGGCTTTGGCTAGGGCACCCCTAGGCTTAGGATAGGGAACTTCTAAGCTTAGGCTAGGTCACCCCTAGGCTTTGGCTAGGGCAGCCCTAGGCTTAGGCTAGAGCACCCCTAGGCTTAGGTATGGAACCCCTAGGCTTATGGTAGGGCACCCCTATGCCTAGGCTAGGGCACCCATAGACGTAGGCTAGGGCACCCCTAGGCTTAGGCTGGGGCACACCTAGGCTTAGGCTAAGGCTAGGGCTCCCCTAGCCTAAGGTTAGGGCAACCCTAGGCTTAGGCTAGGCACCCCTAGACTTAGGCTAGGGCAACCCTAGGCTTAGGCTAGGGCACCCCTAGGCTTAGGCTAAGGCTAGGGCTCCTCTAGCCTAACGCTAGGGCATCCCTAGGCTTGGGCTAGGGCACCCCTAGGCTTAGGCTAGGGCACCCCTAGGTATAGGCTAGGGCACCCCTAGGCTTCGGCTAAGGCGAGGACTCCCCTAGCCTAAGGATAGGGCACCCCTAGGCTTAGGCTAAGGCTAGGGCTCCCCTAGCCAAAGGCTAGGGCATCCATAAGCTTAGGCTAGGCCACCCCTAGGTTTTGGCTAGGGTGCCCCAAGGCTTAGGCTAAGGCTAGGGCTCCCCTGGCCTAAGGCTAGGGCACCCCTAGGCTTAGGCTAGGGCACCCCTAGGCTTAGGCTAGGGCACGCCTAGGTTTAGGCTAGGGCGCCCCTAGGCTTAGGCTAATGCTAGGGCTCCCCTAGCCTAAGTCTAGGGCACCCCTAGGATTACGCTTGGGAACCCCTAGGCTTAGGAAAAGGCTAGGGCTCCCGTAGCCTAAGGCAAGGGCACCCCTAGGTTTAGGCTAGGGCACCCCTAGGCTTAGGCTAGGGCACCCTTAGGCTTAGGCTAGGGCATCCCTAGGCTTAGGTTAGGGCACACCTAGACTCAGGCTATGACAACCCCAGGCTTAGGCAAGGGCAATCCTAGGCTAGACTAACGCTAGGGCTCCCCTATCCTCAGGTTAGGGCACCCGTAGGCTCAGGCTAGGGCACCCCTTGGCTTAGGCCAGGGCACCCCTAGGCTTAGGCCAGGGCATCCCTAGGCTTAGGCTAGGGCACCCCTAAGCTTAGGCTAGGGCACCCCTAGGCTTAGGCTAGGGCACCCCTAGGCTCAGGCTATGGCACCCCTAGGCTTAGGCTAGGGCAATTCTAGGCTAGACTAAGGCTAGGGCTCCCCTAGCCTAAGGCTACGGCACCCCGAGGCTCAGGCTAGGGCACCCCTACGCTTAGGTTAGGGCACCCCTAGGATTAGGCTAAGACTAGTGCTCCCCTAGCCTAAGGCTAGGGCACCCCTAGGCTTAGGCTAGGGCACCCATATGCTTAGGCTAGGGCAGCCCTAGGCTTAGGCTAAGGCTAGGGGACTCCTAGGCTTAGGCTAAGGCACCCCTAGGCTTAGGCTAGGGCACCCCTAGGCTTACGCTAGGGCACCCCTAGGCTTAAACTAGGGCACCCCTAAGCTTAGGCTAAGGCTAGTCACCCCTAGGCTTAGGCTAAGGCACCACTAGGCTTAGGCTAGGGCACCCCTAGGCTTAGGCTAGGGACCCCTAGGCTTAGGCTAAGGCACCACTAGGCTTAGGCTAGGGCACCCCTAGGCTTAGGCTAGGGCACCCCTAGGCGTAGGCTAAGGCTACGGCTTCCCTAGCCTCATTCTAGGGCACCCCTAGACTCAGGCTAGGGCACCCGTAGGCTCAGGCTAGGTTACCCCTAGGCTCAGGCTAGGGCAGCCCTAGGCTTAGGCTAGGGCAACCCTAGGGTTAGGCTAGGGCACCCCTAGTCTTAGGCTAAGGCTAGGGCTCCCCTAGTCTAAGGCTAGGCCACCCCTAGGCTTAGGCTAGGGCACCCCTAGGCTTAGGCGGGGTACCCTAAGGCTTAAGCTAGGGCACCCGTAGGCTTAGGCTAAGGCTAGGGCTCCCCTGGCCTAAGGCTAGGACATCCCTAGGCTTAGGCTAGGGCACCCCTAGGCTTAGGCTAGGGCACCCCTAGGCTTAGGCTACGGCTTGGGCTCCCCTGGTCTAAGGCTAGGGCACCCTTAGTCTTTGACTAGGTCACCGCTAGGCTTAGGCTATGCACCCCTAGGCTTAGGCTAAGGCTAGGGCTCCGCTAGCCTAAGGCTAGGGCACCCCTAAGCTCAAGTTTGGGCACCCTTAGCTTAGGCTAGGGCACCCCTAGGCTTAGGCTAGGGCACTCCTAGGTGTAGGCTAGTGCACCCCTAGGCTTAGGCTAAGGCTGGGGCTTCCCTAGCCTAAGGCTAGGACATCCCTAGGCTTAGGCTAGGGCACCCCTAGGCTTAGACTAGGGCACCCTAGGCTTAGGTATGGAACCCCTAGGCTTATGTTAGGTCACCCCTAATCTTAGGCTAGGGCACCCCTAGGCGTAGGCTAGGGCACCCCTAGGCTTAGGCTGAGGCACAACTAGGCTTAGTCTAAGGCTAGGGCTCCCCTAGCCTAAGGTTAGGGCAACCCTAGGCTTAGGCTAGGCACCCCTAGACTTAGGCTAGGGCACCCCTAGGCTTAGGCTAGGGCACACCTAGGCTTAGGCTAAGGCTAGGGCTCCTCTAGCCTAACGCTAGGGCATCCCTAGGCTTGGGCTAGGGCACCCCAAGGCTTAGGCTAGGGTACCCCTAGGTATAGGCTAATGCACCCTATGCTTCGGCTAAGGCGAGGACTCCCCTAGCCTAAGGATAGGGCACCCCTAGGCTTAGGCTAAGGCCAGGGCTCCCCTAGCCAAAGGCTAGGGCACCCATAAGCTTAGGCTAGGGCACCCCTAAGGTTAGGCTAGGGTGCCCCAAGGCTTAGGCTAAGGCTAGGGCTCCCCTGGCCTAAGGCTAGGGCACCCTAGGCTTAGGCTAGGGCACCCCTAGGCTTAGGCTAGGGCACCCCTAGGTTTAGGCTAGGGCGCCCCTAGGCTTAGGCTAAGGCTAGGGCTGCCCTAGCCTAAGTCTATGGCACCCCTAGGATTACGCTGGGGAACCCCTAGGCTTAGGAAAAGGCTAGGGCTCCCGTAGCCTAAGGCTAGGGCACCCCTAGGTTTAGGCTAGGGCACCCCTAGGCTTAGGCTAGGGCACCCTTAGGCTTAGGCTAGGGCACCCCTAGGCTTAGGTTAGGGCACCCCTAGACTCAGGCTATGACACCCCCAGGCTTAGGCAAGGGCAATCCTAGGCTAGACTAACGCTAGGGCTCCCCTATCCTCAGGCTAGGGCACCCGTAGGCTCAGGCTAGGGCACCCCTAGGCTTAGGCCAGGGCACCCCTAGGCTTAGGCCAGGGCATCCCTAGGCTTAGGCTAGGGCACCCCTAAGCTTAGGCTAGGGCACCCCTAGGCTTAGGCTAGGGCACCCCTAGGCTCAGGCTATGGCACCCCTAGGCTTAGGCTAGGGCAATCCTAGGCTAGACTAAGGCTAGGGCTCCCCTAGCCTAAGGCTACGGCACCCCGAGGCTCAGGCTAGGGCACCCCCAGGCTTAGGCTAGGGCACCCCTAGGCTTAGGCTCAGGCACCCCTAGGATTAGGCTAAGACTAGTGCTCCCCTAGCCTAAGGCTCGGGCACCTCTAGGCTTAGGCTAGGGCACCCATATGCTTAGGCTAGGGCAGCCCTAGGCTTAGGCTAAGGCTAGGGGACTCCTAGGCTTAGGCTAAGGCACCACTAGGCTTAGGCTAGGGCACCCCTAGGCTTACGCTAGGGCACCCCTAGGCTTAGGCTAGGCACCCCTAAGCTTAGGCTAAGGCTAGGTCACCCCTAGGCTTACGCTAAGGCACCACTAGGCTTAAGCTAGGGAACCCCTAGGCTTATGCTAAGGCACCACTAGGTTAAGGCTAGGGCACTCCTAGGCATAGGCTAGGGCACCCCTAGGCTTAGGCTAAGGCTACGGCTTCCCTAGCCTCATTCTAAGGCACCCCTAGACTCAGGTTAGGGCACCCGTAGGCTCAGGCTAGGTTACCCCTAGGCTCAGGCTAGGGCAGCCCTAGGCTTAGGCTAGGGCAACCCTAGGCTTAGGCTAGGGCACCCATAGTCTTAGGCTAAGGCTAGGGCTCCCCTAGTCTAAGGCTAGGGCACACCTAGGCTTAGGCTAGGGCACCCCTAGGCTTAGGCTAGGGAACCCCTAGCCTAAGGCTAGGGCACCCCTAGGCTTAGGTTAGGGCACCCCTAGGCTTAGGCTGGGGTACCCTTAGGCTTAAGCTAGGGCACCCGTAGGCTTAGGCTAAGGCTAGGGCTCCCCTGGCCTAAGGCTAGTTCACACCTAGGCTTAGGCTAGGGCACCCCTAGGCGTAGACTAGGGTACCCCTAGGCTTTGGAAAAGGTTAGGGGTCACCTAGCCTAACGCTAGGGCACCCCTTGGCTTAGGCTAGGGCACCCCTAGGCTTAGGCTGGGGCACCCCTAGGTTTTAGCTAGGGCTCCCCTAGGCTTAGGCAAAGGCTACGGCTCCCCTAGCCTCAGGCTAGTGCACCCCTAGACTCAGGCTATGACACCCCTAGGCTTAGGCTAGGGCAATACTAGGCTAGACTAACGCTATGGCTCCCCTATCATCAGGCTAGGGTACCCGTAGGCTCAGGCTAGGGCACCCCTAGGCTCAGGCTAGGGCACCCTAGGCTTAGGCTATGGCAACCCTAGGTTCAGGCTAAGGCTAGGGCTCCCCTAGCCTAAGGCTAGAGCACCCGTAGGCTTAGGCTAGGGCAATCCTAGGCTAGACTAACGCTAGGGCTCCCCTATCCTCATGCTAGGGCTCCCCTAGCCTCAGCCTAGCTCACCCCTAGGCTTAGGCTAGGGCACACCTAGGGTGAGGCTAGGGCACCCCTAGGCTTAGGTTAAGGCTAGGGATCCCCTAGCCTAAGGCTAGGGCACCCCTAGGCTTAGGCTAGGGCACCCCTTGGCTTAGGCCAGCGCACCCCTAGGCTTAGGCCAGGGCACCCCTAGGCTTAGGCTCGGGCACCCCGAGGGTTAGGCTAAGGCTAGGGCTCCCCTAGCCTAAGTCTAGGGCACCCTAGGCTTAGGGTTGGGCACCCATAGGCTTAGGCTAGGGCACCCCTAGGCTTAGGCTAAGGCTAGGGGACTCCTAGGCTTAGGCTACGGCACCCCTAGGCTTAGGCTAGGGCACCCCAAGGCTTAGGCTAAGGCACCCCTAGGCTTAGGCTAGGGCACCCCTAGGCTTAGGCTAAGGCTAGGTCACCCCTAGGCTTATGATGAGGTACCACTAGGCTTAGGCTAGGGCACCCCTTGGCTTAGACTGGGCACAACGATGCTGAGGCTAGGGCACCCGTAAGCTGAGGCTAGGGCACCACTAGGCTTATTCTATGGCTAGGGCTACCATACCCTAGGGTAGGGCACCCCTAGGCTTAGGCTAGGGCACCCCTAGGCATAGGCTAAGGCTAGGGCTCCCCTAGCCTAAGGCTAGGGCACCCCTAGGCTTAAGCTAGGGCACCCCTAGGCTTTGGCTAGGGCACCCCTAGGCTTAGGATAGGGAACTTCTAAGCTTAGGCTAGGGCACCCCTAGGCTTAGGCTAAGGCTAGGGCTCCCCTAGCCTAAGGCTAGGGCACCCCTAGGCTTTGGCTAGGGCACCCCTAGGCTTAGGCTACAGCACCCCTAGGCTTAAGCTAGGGCACCCCTAGACTTAGGCTAAGGCTAGGGATCCCCTAGCCTAAGGCTAGGGCAATCCTAGGCTTAGGCTAGGGCAACTGTAGGCTTAGGCTAGGGCACCCCTAGGCCTAGGCTTGGGCACCCCAAGGCTTAGGCTAAGGCACCCCTAGGCTTACGCTAAGGTTAGGGCTCCCCTAGCCTAAGGCTAGGGCACCTCTAGGCTTAGGCTAGGGCACATTTAGGCTTTGGCTAGGGCACCCCTAGGCTTAGGCTAGGGCACCCCTAGGCTGAGGCTAGGGCACCCCTAGGCTTAGGCTAGGGCACCCCAAGGCTGAGGCTAGGGCACCCCTATGCTGAGGCTAGGGCAACCCTACGCTTAGGCTAAGGCTAGGGATACCCTAGCCTAAGGCTAGGGCACCTCTAAGCTTAGGTTAGGGCACCCCTAGACTTAGGCTAGTGTACCCCGAGTCTTAGGCTAGGGCACCCCAAGGCTTAGGCTAAGGCACCCCTAGGCTTACGCTAAGGTTAGGGCTCCCCTTGCCTAAGGCTAGGGCACCTCTAGGCTTAGGTGAGGGCATAACTAGGCTTTGGCTAGGGCACCCCTAGGCTTAGGCTAGGGCACTCCTAGGCTTAGGCTAGGGCAGACCTAGGCTTGGGTTAGGGCACCCCTAGCCTTAGGCTAGGGCAGCCCTAGGCTTAGGCTAGGGCACCCCCAGGCTTAGGCTAGGGCACCCCTAGGCTTAGGCTAAGGCTAGGGCTCCCCTAGCCTAAGTCTAGGGCACCCCTAGGTTTAGGCTTTGGCACCCCTATGCTTTGGCTAGGGCACCCCTAGGTTTAGGCTAAGGCTAGGGCTCTCCTAGCCTAAGGCTAGGGCACCCCTAAGCTTAGGCTAGGGCACTCCAAGGCTTAGGCTAGGGCAGCCCTACGCTTAGGCTAGGGCAGCCCTAGGATTGGGCTAAGTCTATGGCTCCCTTAGTCTAAGGCTAGGGCACCCATAGGCTTGGGCTAGGGCACCCCTAGGCTTAGGCTAGGGCACCCCTAGGATTAGGCTAAGGCTAGGGCTCCCCGAGCCTAAGGCTAGGCACCCCTTGGCTTAGGCTAGGGCACTCCTAGGCTTAGGCTAGGGCACCCGAAAGCTTAGGGTAGGGCACCCCTAGGCTTAGGCTAGGGCACCCCTAGGGTTAGGCTAAGGCTTGGGCTCCCCTAGTCAAAGGCTAGGGCACCCTTAAGCTTAGATTAGGGCACCCCTAGGCTTAGGCTAGGGCACCCCTAGGCTTAAGCTAGGGCACCCCAAGCTTAGGCTAGGACACCACTAGGCTTAGGCTAGGGCACCCCTAGGCTTAGGCTAAGGCTAGGGCTCCCCTAGCCTAAGGCCAAGGCACGCCAAGGCTGAGGCTAGGGCACCCTGAGGCTTAGGCTAGGGCATCCCTTGGCTTAGGAAAATGTTAGGGCTCCCCTAGCCTAAGGCTAGGGCACCTCTAGGCTTAGGCTAGAGCACCCCTAGCCTTAGGCTAGGGCACCCCTAGGCTTAAGCTAGGGCTCCCGTAGGCTTAGGATAAGGCTACGGCTCCCCTAGCCTCAGGCTAGTGCACCCCTAGACTAAATTATGGTACCCCTAAGCTTAGGCTAGGGCACCCCTAGGCTAAGGCTAGGGCACCCGTAAGCTTAGGCTAAGGCTAGGGCTCCCCTAGCCTAAGGCTAGAGCAGCCCTAGGCTTAGGCTAGGGCACCCCTAGGCTTAGGCTATGCCACCCCTAGGCTTAGGCTAAGGCTAGGGCTAACCTAGGCTTAGGCTAGGGCACCCCTAGGCTTAGGCTAAGGAACCGCTAGAGTAAGGCTAGGGCACCCCTAGGCTTAGGCTAGGGCACCTCTATGCTTAGGCTAGGGCACCCGTACACTTAGGCTAAGGCAACGGCTCCCCTAGCCTCAGGCAAGGGCACCCCTAGACTCAGGCTAGGGCACCCGTTAGCTTAGGCTAGGACAATCCTAGGCTTAGGCTAAGTCTAGGGCTCCCCTATGCTCAGGCTAGGGCACCCCTATGCTCAGGTTAGGGCTCCCCTAGCCTAAGGCTAGGGCACCCCTAGGCTTAGACTAGGGCACCCCTAGGCTTAGGGTAGGGCTCCCCTAGGCTTAGGCTAGGGCTCCCCTAGGCTTAGGCTATGGCTGCGGCTCCCCTTGCCTCAGGCTAGTGCACCACTAGACTCAGGCTATGGCACCCCTAGACTTAGGCTAGGGCAAACCTAGGCTAGACTAACGTTAGGGCTCCCCTAGCCTCACGCTAGGGCACCCATAGTCTCAGGCTAGGGCACCCCTAGGCTTAGGCTAGGGCACCCCTAGGCTTAGGCTAAGGCTATGGCTCCCCTAGCCTCAGGCTAGGGCACCCCTAGACTTACGCTAGGGCACCCCTAGGCTTAGGTTAGGGCACCCCTAGGCTTAGGGTAAGGCTAGGCTCCCCTAGCCTAAGGCTAGAGCACACCTGGCCTTAGGCTAGGGCACCCCTAGGCTTAGGCTAGGGCACCCCTAGTCTTAGGCTAAGGCTAGGGCTCCCCTATCCTAAGGCTAGGGCACCTCTAGCCTAAAGCTAGGGCACCCCTAGGCTTAGGCTA
>NW_027458983.1:0-37088 GCF_050624435.1 Tenrec ecaudatus
GCTTTAGGTAGAATTTACATCTTTACAATATTGAGTCTACTGATCCACGAGCATAGGATCTCCTTCCATTTGTTGAGGTCACGCTTATTGTTGAGGTTGGTTTGTTTTAATAGTGTTTTGTAGTTTTTGTCGAACACATCTTTTGTTTTTTGAGTTAGGTATATCCCTAGATATTTCAATGTGTGTTTGGCTATTGTGAAGGGTACCCCTTTTTTTGATCCCCTCTTCTGTGGCCTTGTCCGATGTGGACAGTATTGCAATAAACTTCTGTTTGTTGATCTTGTAACCTGATAGGCATATTCCTCTATTGCTTCCAGTACTCCTCTTGTGGAACTTTTAGGATTTTCCATATATAAAATCATATTATCTGTGAATAACGATGATTTCACTTCTTCCTTCCTCAGACAAATAACTTTGATGTCCTTTCTTTTCCTCCAGTACGATGTTAATGGGGACAAGGAACATCCTTGCCTAGTTCCCTTTTTCAGAAGAATTGATCTTGTCTTTTCTCCATTGACTACCACAGTGGCTGTTGGTTTTTATATATATATAGCTTCTATTATATTGAGGAATTTTCCTTCCATTCCTAGCTTATTGAGTGTCTTAAACATGATTTGGTGTTGGATGTTGGCGAATGCTATTTCTGCATCTATCGATATTATGTGGTTCTTATACTTTTTCATTTCAGTGTGGCTTATAATACTACTAATGGTCTTTCGTATACTGAACCATCCCTGCATCCCTGGTATGAATCCTGCTTGGTCATGGTGAATTATTTGTTGTATATATTTTTGTATTCTCTTGGCGAGTATTTTGTTGAGGATTTTGCATCAATATTCATTAGGGAAATTGGTCTGTAGTTCTCAGTTCTTGTGGGATCCTTGCCCAGTTTAGGTATCAGAGTTATACTAGCTTCATAGAAGAAATTTGGGAGTTTGCCATCTTTTTTTATGTTCTGGAAGAGTTTGTGTAGGATTGGTGTCAGTTCTTCCCTGTATGCTTGATAGAAGTCTCCTGTAAACCCATCTGGTCCAGGTGATTTTTGTTTGGTAATCCCTTGATAACCTTGTCTGTTTCTTCTATTGATAAGGGTCTGTTGAGGTTCTTGACGGCCAGTAGTGATAATCTAGGGAAGAATTGTTTTTCCAAGAATTTGTCCATGTTTTTGAATTCATTGGAGTACAGTCCTTCATAGTACTGTGTAAATATCCTTTGATTTCACTGTGTTCCATTGTAATATCTACTCTTTCACCCCTCATCCTTGCTGTTAAAATGTGTTCCTTTCTTTCTTTGGTCAAATTCGTGAGAGGTTTGTCTATTTGGTATATCCTTTCGAAGAACCAACTTTTAACAGCATTGATTCCCCCCCCCCCATAGTTTTCTTATTTTCTCTCTCCTGAATCTCAGATCTACTTTTTATGATTTATTTTCTTTTGCTATTAGTTGTATTATCTTGTTGACTCTGCTCTATTTGCTGTAAATGTTGTGCCAGTGTATCTGTCATAAGCCTCTCCTCCTTATGTGAGCATGTAACTATGAGACTTTCTCTGATGACTGCCTTTGCTGTGTCCCATAAGTTTTAGTATGTCATGTTTTCATTCTCATTGGTTTCTAGAAATTTCCTAATTTCATCTCTGATCTGAACCAGTGTATACTCCTTTTGCAATAGAGTTATTCATTCTTCAATTTTTTCCCTTGATTTCTTTATCTTCCTTTTGTTGATTTCCAATATTATCACACAGTGGTCAGAGAGAGAGGTCTGTGTGGTATCCATGTGCTTAAATTTATGTAGATTCGACTTACGCCCTAGCATGTGGTCCCTCTTGAATATATGCCATGTGGGCTTGAAAAGAATGTGATTGTTTTTGTATTTGGGTGGAGAGCTCTGTAAATATCTATCAGGTCAAATTGTCTTATTTTAGTGTTTAGATCTTTAGCCTCCTTGTTGAGCTTCTTTCCCAGTGATCTTTCTCAGAGAGCAGTGTATTGAAGTCACCTACCATAATTGTTGAGGCTGTAATTTCTTTTTTCATCTTTTGGAGCGTTTGATTGAAATATTCTGCTGAACACTTGTTTGGTGAGTAAATGTTTAGAATGCATAGTAGTTCTTTGTGTACTGTTACCTTGAGCATTATATAGTGTCCCTTGTCCTTTGAGGTCAATTTTATGTGAGATTAGAATCGCAACCCCTGCTTTTTTGAATTGTTGTTTGCGTGGTATGTTTTTCTCTAGCCTTTGATTCCCAGCCTATTTTTGTCTGTAATCTTGAGATGTGACTCCTGTAGGCAGCAGATGGAGGGATTGTGTTTTCTAAGCCAGTCTGTTAGTCTCTATCTCTTAAAGCCCGAGTTCAATCCATTGATATTCAGGGTTATTACATCTATTTGTGGACTCTGTAATATCATTTTATCCCTCTTATGTTGGGTGTTTTCTTACCTCCATTTCTTTTCCATGGGTTGTGCATATGTGTGTTAGTGGTTCATTTTTGCCTTCTTTCCATTGTTGAACCTGTGTTATCTAGGGAGCTGTTTTCCGTTTGGTGGTCTCTGGTTGGAGTTCTTCTGTGGGATGGTCTCTTGCATGTGCTTGGTGAGCGTTGTTCTTCTGCCCATACTGGGTTGGCGAGGATCTTTTGTAGTGCTGGGTTCCTTTTAGCATATTCTTTGAGACTTTCCTTGTCCAGGAAGACTCTCACTTCTCCATCAATTTTGATAGCTAATTTGGCAAGATAGAGTATTCTTGGGTTTGCGGTATTTTCCTGCAATTTTCTGAATATGCTGCTCCATTGTCTGCTCTTTTTATAGTGTCTGCTGATAGATCTGAGCATATTCTTATCTGCTTGCCTTTATATATGGTTGCCAGTTTTTCCCTAGCTGCTCTTAAAATTTTCCCCTTTTCCTCATAGTTAGTTTAACAACTTTATGTCGTGGTGCCTTCTTATTGGGATTCTGTCTAGCTGGTATTCTTTCGGCCACCTGGATAGTTGCCTGGTTTTCATTCTTTAAGCTAGGGAAAATTTCCTCCAAGCATTCCATCACTATTTTGGATGTTGGCTTCATTGATGTGCATTCCTCCGGCAAGCCAATAGTTCTGATGTTCCTTCTCATAGCGTCAGACATAGCTCTGAGGTTTTCTTCAGCTTCTCTGATGGGCTTGTGAGACTTTTTCTCATGTTTATTAAATTCTTCTTGAGAATCCTCTAGGTCACTGGTGAGGTTCTCTGCCTCCTCCATATCTGGGCGAAGTCCGTGAGTTTGCTGTTAGTTTTTGTTATCTCGCCCTTTAACTCCTGTATTTCCCTTTGGTGCATGGCCTTTATTTTCTCTATCATTTTCTCCTTTTTCTATAATGCTTCCCTCATGTCCTGTATAGCTCCAAGCAGCATCCTGAAGATTTCTTTCTGTGGTAGGTCCAGGTGGTCTTCTGGCATTGGATTTTGTTTCTCTTTTCTTGTTGAAACTGTTGTAGCAGCTTGCTGGTGTTTGGTCGATTTATTGGAACTAGGTACCATTTTCCCAGGTGTCTCAGAGCCCTGGGCTCTCTCTTTGGGAGGTTGGTACTGGTGTTTCAGCAGGCTGCTTTTAGCCAACTTCCTTGTAAGGTTGTGTTTCACCTTTGTCCTGCTGGGGTTTCCCTCTCCCCTTGAACTACGGTTTGTGCTCCAGCCACCTTCAGGTCTCCTTAGGGGCTGTTGTTTGCAGCTATGCACACTGCGGTCTGATAAAAAGTGTTGACTCAAGTGAAGGGGAACATATTTTGGGGATGGGTTGGGGATTGGGTGATCTACTTCTGGCTAGGAGTACTTCCCACAGGTAGGCGGGTGGGAGGGGGGGCCGCTACTGGTGTGCTGATCCATTGCTTGGAGCACAGAGGGTGGGGTGGATTGAGCAGGGAGAAGGGAGAATGCAGTAGGCAAGTCCCAAAGGCCTGGGTCCCTATGCTACAACTGCAGAAAATGCTGCCAGACTTGTGTCCGCTCCCTGGCATGCCTGAAACGGTGTGGTAGGATGGGAACCTCTGTGTGTGCGTGTGCATTGCATGTATGTATGGTGGGGGGAAGAAAGCCAGGGAGGGAGCTGGATGGCCGATTTGTGAGGAGCGCAGAGATGGGGTGGGCACCTTTGGGTTGAGACCTCTGGGAGTGGAGGCAGTTTGATTGGCGGTTTGTGGGAGCACAAAGGCATGGCAGCATCATCTGCCATCTACCTGATTATGCTGTGGCGCCAGGGCACGAGCCTCCCAGGAGGAGGCGGGGATCGTCTGGCTGGCTGGTCAGCAAGGGGTGCCCAGATGGGGCATGAATCTCTGCAGGGGGGCGATATACCGGCTGGAGCACCCACATGGGACCCCGGGCATCATGGGCAGAGTAGGGGGTACTAGCTGGTGATTCTGCACAGAGCGCCGAGGCAGGGCAGCTGCCTCCGCAATGCTCCTGGCTGCCCTGTGGTGCCAGCAGAGTGGGCACTCTGAGCATCACGCAAGAGACCACGGGTGTCCGCTTCTGCTTCAGAGAAGTACTCTGAGTTGTCTTGGGAATCGACAGACAGACTTGATACCCCTACTAGGCCCCTAAATTTCGCCACTCACTGAGTTCTGGATGTGAGCTACCTGTATGGCAGCCGTCTTCCCCCGACTCTCTGTGAGTGTAAATCTTGAAGGGAGTAGAAAGCCTCATCTTTCTCCTGGTGGTTTTTCATTGCCAACCTTTCACTTAGCAACTTAGTATGTAACCCACTATGCCACCATGACTCTGGACCTAAATGGCAAGGGCTAGAGAACGTAATGACAGTAGTGAGGCCAGGAAGAGGAAATGTGGGACAGACAGGGGTAAAAAAATCCAAACTGCTGTAATAGAATTGATTCAGACTCTTAGTGATCCTGTAGGACAGAGTAGAACATCTATTTGGGATTTCTGAGATTTGGGGTATGAACTTGTTATCAGTTCAGTGCATAACCCACTATACAACCAGGGCTCCTAGTGGTAGGGAGTGGTAAATTTTGTTGTTAGGTGAACTCCCTTTATTCTCTCACTTAATCCTGTTTATTACTGCTTGTGAGTTTAACGGATTCTGAGTGAAGCCTGGTTATAATCTTTCTGTTCCTTCTCTTGGAAACAGACGTGAGAGAACAAGTAAAGGGACTTTTACATTTTATTTTGCCTATCTTTTATCCCTTAATATTAATAATGATAGGGATACATAAAGCATATTCATATGTTGTTGTATAATCTCCATATGCATCTCATAATGTATCCCCATTTTACAGATGAGTTAATTTGAGCTGCAGAGTGGTCAAATAGCTCACCTAAGGTTATTGAGCTAGTAAATATAGAGCTGGAACAAGAACCGAAGTGAAAAAATTATCAGAAAGCATTATAATGGCCACTTAGGAATGAAAGTATTTCAAATGAAAATGAAAGCATTTCCGCCTATGGGTTTGCCATTAAAGCTGTAACTTTCAGGATAGGGCAAGATATGACAAAATAAGGAGGTATAAATTACCAAGGGCATATGAGGGAGGGGGGAATAGGGAGGGAGGGGGGAAAAAAAGAGGACCTGATGCAAGGGGCTTAAGTGGAGAGCAAATGCCTTGAGAATGATTGGGGCAGGGAATGTATGGATGTGCTTTATACAATTGATGTATGTATATGTATGGATTGTGGTAAGAGTTGTTTGAGTCCCTAATAAAATGTAAAAGAAGAAAAGAGAAAAAAATGATTAGGGCAAAGACTGTACAGATGTGCTTTATACAATTGATGTATGTATATGTATGAACTGTGAAAAGAATTGTATCAGCCCCAATAAATTGTTAAAATAAATAAATAAATAAATTAATTAAAAAAAGCTGTAACTTGTGGAGCACAAGTTTTCTGATGCATATTTAAAATTTTTATTTTAAGTATGAATATTCTTTCGTTTTTACCTACCTATGAACTCAAAAGGAAAACCAATCCCCTTATTGTTCACATTGTGAGTACATTAACATGATGTGAGGAAGTATAGATTATATAGTGCGATAGAAAAACACATTGTGCGTATCACTTCAGCTTACTGAAATCAGAATCTGAGAGTTGTATTTTCTGCTCAGATTGCTGACTCCTTTACAACTTTTAACATAATCTGGGTCTGCCTCATTCACATTCCTTTGTTTTCTCTGTTGTTGTTAGGATTGTTAAGCCCAAAGTGGTGTCCATGGAGGAGATGGCCTCCTTTCATACAGATGCCTATCTGCAGCATCTCCAGATGGTCAGCCAAGATGGTGATGATGACCACCCCGACTCCATAGAATATGGGCTAGGTAAGGTTCTAATGAGACAATGACTAACAAGACAATGATGAGAGGTAGAACACTTTCATCTATAGATTGTAACTAGTTAATTATTTATAATTTGTATTGTGATTTTTAATAAATCTCCAGTTAAATAATGTGTTAATCATTAATCTCTTGGTTTAGCTACGTAACATCATTTGAGAAAACGGTATGGGTTTTGTGAAACTGAGTGATGGATTAGATGGGGGAAAGTCTTTCAATGGTTTAGGCCCTGATAAACCATAAAAAAAAAAATGAAACCCAAACTATACTGCCATTGAGTTCATTCTGATTCATAGCAACCCTATAGGACATAATAGAACTTCCCCTTTACGTTTCTGAAACTAAATCTCCATGGGAGTAGAAAGCCTCATCTTTTTCTTGTGGAGCCTCTGGTGGTTTCAAACTGCTGACCTTACTATTATGTTAGCAGCTCCAAACATAACCACCAGGACCCCTGTTAGGCTCTAATTGTGGTGTCTATATCTAGTCTGATTGTGTATGTGCTGACTTGGATGTCCTTGAATACAGGTTTATGGCCTAGCTAAATTTTCTACTGTATCCTTTATTAAACAACTACATTTTAAAAACTAAATGGCTATCACCATGGTTTAGTAGAAAGCACACTGGACTGAGAATCAAGAAACCTCAGTTGCAGACCTGACTCTCTGCTATGTAAGCAAGAGATACCATTTCTCAGGCCTCAATTTCTTCACCTATTGGTTATGACTAGTTAACGTGTAAGGTTTTTTTTCTCTCAAGCTCTAATATTTTAAAAATCCTTTTCCTATTATTAGAATGTTTCTGTCTCAGTTGCAGCTCATGCCAGCGCAGTCACTTTTCGGTAAATTGTCTCATCTCAAACACATTTTCCTTGTTGTAAAATTCATTTCTTACAAAGTAATCTGATTCTTGCCCTAAGGTTATGACTGCCCAGCCACTGAAGGGATATTTGACTGTGCAGCAGCTGTAGGAGGAGCTACAATCACAGCTGCCCAATGCCTGATTGATGGAAAGAGCAAAATAGCAATTAACTGGTCTGGAGGGTGGCATCATGCAAAGAAGTAAGAAAATTGCTTTCCTACTTTCTGACTGTACCTGAATCAATTTTCCTGTTATGTACAAGGGGGTACTCTCCCCCCAAAATGAAAACTTTTTACAAGCTATGTATTTAAATTTTTTACAAAACAACCTTATCACCTTCAAACTACCCTCCATTATACTTAATACATTTGTCAAATCTGCAATTCCATTCTTGGAAATATTTTTCAAACTCGTGTTTGGATGGCTGACTGTACCTCCCTTGTTTTTTTCTTCACTTTTTCTAACTTCATCAAATTGCTGTCCTTTCATGTCCCTCTTTATTCTTGGAAACAAAAAGAAGTCACATGGAGCAAGGCCACGTGAGAGTAAGGTGCGTGGGGCAAGAGAGGCATGCTAGTTTTTTTTTTTTTTTGACAAAAACTGGCCTATTGAGATGGCTGCATGAGCAGGTGCATTGTCGTGGTGGCAAAACCAGTCCCCTGTCTGCCACAAATCAGGCCTTTTTTTGGTCGCACACTGTTCTGCAATGTGAAAACTTGATTAACCTGGTGGAACAAACTCCCAAGTGCACTATGAGTTGACAGACACCCAGAACAAAGTTTGTCATCAATCAACATTGCACCTTTTTTTAAACGAGAAAACTACTCATCTTGAGTTTTTCCCACAGCACTCCTTTTGTTAGCTGTGTTCAACATCACAACAGTTTTTGCAGCAATTTTCCTGAGCAGAAAGCAAAATTTCACAGCTGTACACTGTTCTCTTAAATCGGCCATCCCCCCAAAATGAAAGATTCAAGCAAAACTGCTTTCACACACAAAAAATTCACTGTGACTAGAGAACGTTCCCAGGCAATGCCACTGGGTGTATTAAGTGCGAGTTGCTCCATGCTCACCTGGCGGGGGGTGGAGGGATGAGCACTATGAAAAAATGAGTACTACAAAAGCTCTTGGTTTTGGGGGGTACCTCCTCGTAAAAGCTTATGCTTATTTTATTGACATCTGCTGAGAGATTTGTATGTATTAGGCATCCTGAAGAGATACAAATGGAAATAGAAGGTGACTAATAACAGCATAGTAGAAAGAATACTATACTATTGAAAGTCAAGATAACCGGGTTCTAAGCCTAGTTTTACTCATAACAAGGTAACTTACTTTGTAGGCCTCAATTTTTCATCAGTGAAATGGGCAGTGTGAAGGATAACTGCACAATCTCTAAACTCCTCTTCACCTTTCTGAAAATTTCCTGGGGATATTTCACTTGAGGAACATTAGCAAGATAAGAATAAGTAGGGAACAACATCAATAATGGTATCAGTTGAATACCTGTGTGAACTGAAGAGATTTAGCAGTAGAAAAAAGTCTTATAAGTACTAGTTTTGAGATCGTTCATGAAAGAAGTTGCAAACATTTTCAAATAGAGAATTGATGAGAATAGTTCGAAATTGGAAGACTGAAGAATCAAGAAGCAAACGTACGCTTCCATCTCTAAAGAAAGTAGTAACCTAGAAATGAGCAATTCTCTAAGGAGAAAGCTATTCTTAGGTATTGCTTGGGATTAGAGGAAAAAGTCTTCATAGAGGTTTATATTAACATTTCAAGCAGTAATACTCTTGAGAAGGCCTTTTTAGTACTCAGCATCTTTTCTGATATGTCTGTAGTATTTAACGAATGTTGGAAGAAAAGGATTTTAAAAACAATTTATCAGTGTGCTGTCTGAATGAAATGATTCCAGACAAACTGAAACCCTTGATAATGTTCTTTTCTCCTTTTATCGTACTGTTGTTTATATGTCCAGTTCTGAGGATTTTGGTTTTCTTAAAATTGAATTGTAATCCGTACTTAAGTTCTTCTTTTTTAAAAAAATCATTTTATTGGGGGCTCATACAATTCTTTTTTTAAAAAACAATTTATTAGGGACTCATACAACTCTTATCACATCAATTGTATAAAGCACATCTGTACATTCTTTGCCCTAATCATTTTGATCTTAATCAGCAAGTGCTTTAAGTCCTCCTCATTTTCAGCAAGCCAGATTGTGTCATCTGCATACTGCAGGTTGTTGATAAATCTTCCTCGACTCCTGCTGCTGTGTACTTCTTCATATAGACCAGCTTCTCAAATTATTTGATCAGCTTACAGATTGAATAAGAATTGTGAAAGTATACTACCCTGACAGACCTCTTCTGATTTTAAACCTCTCAGTTCTTTTCAAACGACTTACCTTTTGGGATTCACATTCTTCTGAATATTAACCATAGTTTGTTAGGGTTCACATAGGTGAATGCCTTTGCATATTCAATAAAACACAAGAAACACTTTTCTTGTGGTCTCTGCTTTTAGCCTTGATCCATCTGACATCAGCAGTGATACTTCTTATGCCATGTCCTTCTGAATTTGGCTTGAATTTCTGGCAGTGTCCTATCGATGTACTATCAATGCAGCTGTTTTTGAATTATCAACATTTTACTTGCATGTGACATTAATATTGTTTGAAATTTTCTGTATGATTTCAAAAAGCAGCTCGAGAACCCAGGCATCAATGCAAAGAAGTAAGGAAACTGTGACTCTGTGGGGTCGCTGTTCTTCAAAATGGGCACAACACAAATACTGTAGTCAGTTGGCCAGGTAGCTATCTTTGAGTTTTCTTCAGTGCTTCATCACCTTGTTGAGACATTTCAATTTTTATTTTGTCAGTTACTATTCTGTCAAATACTGGAGCCTTGCTTTTTGGTAACACCCTCAGTACAGCTTGGACCATCAGTACCGTAGGTTCTTGATCATAGGTTACTACCTGATATGATTGAATGTCAACCAAATCTTTTTGGTACAGTGACTGTGTAATCCCTCCATCGTCTTTTGTTGTTTCCTGCATTATTCAATATTTTGTTCATGGAATCCTTCAATATTATAACTTGAGGCTTAAATGTTGTTTTCAGTTCTTTCAACTTCATATATGTTGAGTGTATTCTTTTTTGGTTTTCTAAATTCAAGTCTTTGCACATTTTTTCATAGTAATTTGTCTTCTCGGGCTGCCTTTTGAAATTTTCTGTTCATCTCTTTTACTTCATCTTTTCTTCCATGGGCTGTAGCTATTCTGTGTTCAAGAGAAAGTTTGAGTCTCTTTTGACATTCATTTTGACTTTTTCTTTCTTGTGTTTTTAATGACCTTTTGTGGTCTTCATAAATGATGTTCTTGATGTCCTACCACAGCTCATCAGACCTTCTGTCACTAGTGTTCAGTGCAGCAAATCTATTCTTCAGATGTTGAAATTCAGCTGAGATATATTCAAGGTTGTATTTTGACTCTCATGGACTTGTTTTAATTTTCTTCACCTTCAACCTGAATTTACAAATGAGCAATTTGTTTCAATTGGTTCCACAACTGGCCTCCTTTTGATAGCTGATAATGAGCTTTCTTCATACTTTTTTCCCACAGATGTAGTCAGTTTGATTCCTTTGTATTCTGTTGCTGAACTGTATACATACAGTTGCTGTTTAAGTTGTTGAAAAAGGGTATTTGCAATGAAGAAGCCATTGGCCTTATAAAATTCTATCATATGATTTCCAGCGTTATTTCTATCCTATGGCCATGTTTTATAACTACTGTTCCTTCTTCATTGTTTAAACTTCTGCATTCCAATCACCTATCATTTGCAATCTATTTTCATTGCATGGTTGATCAATTTCAGGCTGAAGAATTTAGTAGAATCCCCCAGTTTCATCAACACTATCTGTAGTTGTTGGTGTGTAAATTTTAATATTATTTGTATTGACTAGATTTCCTTGTAGGCATATAGATATTATCCTATGACATCAGCATTATGCTTTAAGATAGATCCTGCAATTTCCTCTTTGATGAAGATTATGATACTATTCTTTTTGCCCTTATTATTCCTGGTACAGTAAATTATGTGATTGTCAATCTCAAAATGGCCAATACCAGTACATTTCAGCTCACTAATGCTTAGGATATCAATTTTTTAGGATATCAATCTTTATGCATTCCATTTTCACTTTTGACATCTTATAGCTTTCCTAGATTCATACTTCATATATTCCAAGTTCTGATTATTAATAGCTATTTTCAGCTGTTTCTTTTGATTTTGAGCCATGCCTCAGCACATAAAGGTCCTGAAAGCTTTACTTCATCATCCACATCATTATGGTGGATTCTGTTTTGAGGAGGCAATACTTCAGTTGCATTTTAAGTGCCTTCCAACTAGAGGGGGTCATTTTCCATCACTATAAGCCACTGCTGTTCATAAGGTTTTCTGTAGCTAGCCCTCAGAATTGAACAGCCTCTTCCATTTTTGTGGTCTGTTCTTAGTCTGGAAGCTCTGCTGAAACATATTCATCTTGAGTGACCCTGTTGATATTTGAAATACCAGTGATGTGGTGCGTTTCAATTTGTGTTGTAAGAGTTTCAATTTCCACATATCCTTGCCAACATTTCATATTTTCTGTTTGATTTTGTTTTTATCTCACCATAGTTATCCCAATGGGAGTGAAAACACATCTCATGTAGTTTATATTTGCACCTCTCTGGTGGCTAATAATATTAAACATCTTTTCATGTGTGTGTTGGTCATTGGAATATCCTTTTTGGTAAAGTGTTTATTCAAGTCATTTACCTATTTTATTTGTTTTCCTGTTAAGTTGTTTAAGTTTTACATATATATATGTTATTAGATTCTTAGTGGATATATAGTTCCCCCAAATATTCTACCAGTTAGTAGCTTGTCTTTTCATATTTTTGGTAACAGTTTTTTGGTGGATAAAATTTTGAAATTTTTATGATATCACATTCATTTATTTTTTGCCTTTTGCTATTTGTACATTTGTTATTTTATTAGTGAGTCTACTTTAAAAAAATAAGCCTGATGTGGTTGTTTCTGAATTTTTCTAAGAATTTATGGTTTTAGAATGCACAGTTAGGTCCTTACTGCATTGTAAATTTATTTTTGTGTTTGGCTTGAGGCATATTAAGTATTAAAGTTATATAGCATCAGTCTTCTGATGTGTTCTTCTTTTTAGATACTGTGTTGGTTTTTCTAACTCTTTTGCTTTCCAGGACCTCTGGTGGCACTGTCAAGTAAGTGTCGCACTGCCACACTCAGGGAAAAGTTAAGGCTGGTCTGCTCTCATAAAAATTTAGAGCCCTGGAAATTCTATAAAGGGTTGTTGTGAGTTGGAATCAACTCAATGACAGCGGGTTTTGGTTCCCTCTCTATATAACTTTAGAATTAGTTTGTTGATACCCACAAAATAATTTACTGGGGATTTGTGATTGCTTTGAATCTATGATCATTCTGGGAAGAACTTCCATGTTAAAAATATTGTCTTATCCATGAACATGGAATGTTGTTATATGCCATCAAGCCAATTTCTGACATATAGCAACCCAATATGCCAAAGTAGAACTGCCTCCATAGTTTTCTAGGCTGTAACCTTTGGAGGAGCAGATCTTTGTGTTAGCAGCCCAGTGTTCAACTACTGAGCCACCAGGGCTCTTTACCAAGAATAGTGCATGAGAAGTGATGTCAGTTGCAATCAGCTTGAGGGCACCCGTTATTGCTCTTGTTGCATGTGGGAGGAGGTGAAAGAAGAGGAAGATGACCAGGTTTCTGTTTAGCTTGTTTGGGTATGGCCCATACAAGCAAGCAATTCTTAACAATAGCTAATATATTTTAAGCTAAGTGCTAGTGACTTGCATTTTGCTCTTCTGTCCTCACAAGAACATTAGGAGGTTTGGTATTGTTACCCATTTTTCCATGATACAGAAATACTGAAAAACAATTTGTTCAGGATTTTTAGGTGGCAAAGTTGAGACTCAACACACAAGCAATCTGATTATTAATTCTGTGTGATTAGCCATTGCATATTCTACTACAATAAAAAGGAGTGGATGATGGTATGCAATGGAAGTAATACTCAGGTGAATTGGATATTCGGAGTTGTATATGGAGGTAGAAGCGGAAATAGAAATAAAAGTGTTATGGATATAACAAATGGTGGTATAAATTCTGAAAGTGGATGAGATTACTGAGGTGAAATAAAAAGAGTGAGGAGAAAGACAAATAAGAGAGTACAAAAAGAAAGATAAGAGAACACAGAACCCAAGGAAGCATTGATTTCTAATGGGCAAGCAGATGAAAAGACTAGGGAATTCAACTGAAAAGCAACAATTAAGAGTAGCTAGAGAGGTCTTGGAATGTCAAGATATCAAAAGCTTTTTAAAATACAGAGTTCTCAGAGATCCCATGTACTATCTGGTCAGTCCAGCTAGTTACTAAAGGATCAGTCATATTTGGCAATTAAGGTTAATGGTCTTTATAAGAGAACTTTGGAGAAAGTAATGAGTAGAAAGTAAAGAAATACCTAGGAAAGGATGACTGTTTTCCAGAGGTTTGAATGAGAAAGGAAAGAAGAGAGGTGTGGCCAAGAGAAATTAAAGGCTAAAGCATAGTTGACCCAGACCTTCATTCCTGAGAGACAAACCAGAGAACCCTTTCTAACACAATAGTGTTTGTATTATCCATTTGAAAATATTTAAGTACATTTAAAGGTTGAAAGGAAAATATTGGAAATGCATATGAGATGGATGAACAGTGCAGAGAAGACGACAGGAAAGAAGCAAGTAAAATGGCTTTGGGAGGATGGGACCCACCTCTTCGGAAGCCAGAGAAAAAGAAAGATGTGACAGAGGAGATTGAGTTGTCTGCTGTTCAGTTTCTGCCATATGTCCTCTTGTTTCTCTGTGGACAACTCCTGTTCTCCTATATGAAAGTAAGCCAAAAATGACGGCTAAAACCATCATAGAAGCTTTATTAATAAAAAACATAGAAATGCAAAGTTGTTGTTTCTGGACACATCTTCCATCTATGTCTGTATGTATGGAGGCATTGTTTCTGCTTCCTTAAACTTTCCCCAAAGAATTCTATACTGTTTGATTTACATTGTGAAGGAACTGCAGCTTTGGCATCCTTGAGAGACTCAAATTGTGTTCCTTTTCAATGTTATTTGAGTGTGGGAAACAAAAACAAATCTGAAAGGGCAAGATTAGAACTGTCTGGTGATCTCTTTCAGAGGAGTTGGCAGTGGTAGCCAAGCAACAATGTAGCCAAGCAACAATCTTCTGGTCTCAGGGTTGTCGAGGCTCTTTAGTCCCTTGGATTAATTGTTCCCATGCATTTGGATTTTCTTCACTCTTCTTTGTTCCATAGAGGAGAAGCCAAAGTTGCACCTTAGATGTGTGTCAGTGTGCCTCCTATAGGATATTCCTTTTTTCTACTGACTCTCTACGAAGCATGATAGGGACTGGTCTCTCCAGATAACTTGTCCAGATTACAAGAGATAAAATCTTGCCATTCTTGATTCTCAAGAGTATTTGTTCTTGCTGTTCATGATATATATTTAGTATTCTTTGCCAATGCCATATTTCAAAGTTATCAATTATTCATCAGGATTCCTTATGTATTGCCCAGGTTTCACATGCATATGAATGTCCTGAAAATACCATGGCTTGAGTCAGACCCACCTTAGCTTTCAAGACATTTTTGAATTTTAACATTTTAAAGAGGTCTTTTGCAGCAGATTGGTCCAATGCAGTATGCTGTTTGCTTTCTTGACTACTGCTTCCATGAGAATTGATTGTGGATCTAAGAAAAATGAAACCCTTTACAATATCAGTATTTCCCCCATTTATGTTGATGTTGCATATTGGTTGAATTGTGCTCATTGGTCCAGAGTCACTGTACTAAAAAGAATTAGATGACATCCAATCATTTAAGGAGGTGTACATGATCAAGAACGAATGGTATTGAAGGAAGAAGTCCAAACTACATTGAACTCTTTGGTGAAAAGCAAGGTTTCAGGAGTTGACAGAATTCTAATTGAGATATTGTAGCAAACGGATATAGTACTGGAAGCATTCACTAATCTAAGCTAATTAGAAGAGAACCATACGCATCATACATTCTTAGTACCCCCCAAAAGATGATACAATGGAATGTAGAAATTATTGAACAATATCATTGACATTGCACACAAGTAAAATTAGGCTCAAGATGATATAGAAACATTTGCAGCAATACATTGGCAGAGAACTGCCAAAAGTTCAAGTTAGATTCAGAAGAGGATATTTTATAATAGATATCATAGCTGATATTAGATGGATCTTGGCTGAAAATAGAACATACAAAGAAAAGATTTTGTCTATGTTTTATTATGTAAAAGCATTAAACACTGTGGATCATAAGTGATTTGGATAATATCAATACAATGGCCTTTTCCCAGGGGGATGATTAACACTGTTTTTCTTGGTTTTTATTTGGAGGGAGCAGTTGTTTGGGTGATTTGTTTTTTGTATTTGTTATAATGTAACCGCCAAAGTAAAGCAGAGCCGTTTGTAACCCATGGACAAGCAGATGGATTCTGGCTTCCCCTGTGATTCTAGCCCCAATCTGGGAACAGTTCTTATAACATGGCCCTGTTCGATACTTGCCGTCATGAAAAGATCACTGAAGATAAGGGTGTTACAGCAAAGTGTGGTTAAAAAAAAGCAGATGGTGCTCAGCTATCAATTGGAATAGTGTCTGGGTTCTTAAAGGCTTGTATTCAAACAGCCCTTTAATTGAGACATCAATTAAGTCCACTGGTCTGTGTGATTCAAAGATGATGATAACAGCATCCAAATATGATGAAGAGAAAAGTATCCGAGCTTAAATTGTGAACACCCAATTTATAGAAGGCTGTGGAGGAAATGAGAGCCCAGAGTCCATCTGCAGAGTATCTGGTCAGATTAAGCCTCTGGCAGATCCCTTCTAGCCAAAGGTGAGGAACTCAAACTGCTTTGCTAGCAGGCAGTGACAGTTTCTAATTTAAGGCAGTGGATTGAACCATGGTGTGATATGATACTTGATCAGTTGACCTCCCTCTTGAACCATTCTGAATTTGCTGTAGGCTCAAGTATTTCTTGCTTGTTCCATGATAGAATTTTTTTCTCTGGCTTTTAAAATATTGTCAGTAGTCTTTTCTTCCTTACTCTTTATTTTTGTTTTTATATTCTTATGATTTTCTTTCTGTTTCATTTTGTTTTATTGTTCTTGTTAGGTTCAGCACAGAAGGAGTGGATGCATAGAGACAATAACTGATAGAATGACTAATTGGGGATGGGGTGGGGTGGGGTGGACGAGGGTATTGAGGGAGCAAACAATGAATACAAGAGAGGGAAGGGAGCATTAGAACTGATTGTGATGATGTACATGTATATACAACTCTTTTAAAAAGTGATTTAATTATGGTGGTGTATGATTTGTGAATATTATATGAGGAAGACTTGAAAAATAAGAAAACAAACTTGAACAATGATTAGCAGAGATGAAGGAGGAAGAGTATTTTCTTAGCGGGCATTGAGTTTATGTTAATGGTGGTGGAATAATTTGGAAAAAAATCAGTATTGGTTGTACAACACAAAAAGTATAATTGATGACACTGAATTATACACATAGAAGTTGTTGAATTGGAGAATATTTAGTTGTGTATATTTTTACCACAATTAAAACAAATTAAACCATGAATAACAATGATTATAAGGAAGAAGAAAGTGCACTAAAATTGATTGTGGTACAACCAGAGGAAAGCTGAAGCAAAGGAAGGAGGAAGAACGGTACGGAGCACACCTGGGTCCACCAAGCTCAGAGGACGATAGCCCGGCTCGAAGGGCCCAATGTACAGAGAGGACCATATAGCTGGCCCCATGGCGAGATGCAACATCCTGCACTGACCCATGGCCCTACATGGGACAGCACCTGAGACACAGTGGGGGATGTGCGACTGAGCTGACCCCACCACACTGAGGCAAAACACTGGGGGCGTGCAATGGAGTGGCGGGGGAAGCAGAGCAAGGATGTCCCGAGGGAGTATAAAGAATGGACTTTGGGGCCAGGATGTGGCACCCCATCAGACTCATACAGAAAACACTCCTGAAGGTCAATAAACATACCTCGAACTACTAACAGGTGTTTTGGTTTTTTTGGCTTTTTTTTCTTTCTCTTCTTTTAAATTTTGTATGTTAGTGGCTTTTTTGTTTATCAGCGTGTTGGTGTTGCTGCTGTCGACGCCATGTTCTTATGTGCCACTTTGGTGCTTTCGAATGCCATCTGCATTTGTATGCACATATTACTATATCAGCAGGTCCACCTAGATAAGATAGGCTGGACAAACAATGTGAGAAGAAAATAGCGGGACCAACGGTCCCGGAAGAGGCACATGAAAGTGTGGGAGGTAGGGGAAGGGAGGAGGTGTTGGCCAACACAGGGACAGGGAACAACGAGTGGTTTAAAACTAGTGGACGGAGGGGATGGGAGGACTGGTAGGGAGTGACCAAGGGCAAGGTAACTGAAAGGAATTATTGAAACCAGAATGAAGGCTGAACATGGTAGTGGGACAGGAGGAAAGCGTAAGGAAATAGAGGAAAGGAGTAGGAGGCAAAGGACATACATAGAAGCCTAAATACAGACATGTACATATGTAAATATTTTTATAATTATGGGGAAAATAGACCTAGGTACATTATTTATAGGTTCAGTAGTAGGGTAGCAGATGGACATTGGGCCTCCTTGCGCATACTCCCTCAATACAATAGCACCTTGCTCAGGTCATTCCATGACACCCACCTTCCCGACATGATCGCTGAAGACAGATGTGTGCATTAGCAAATGTGGTGAAAAAAGCTGATGGTGCCCGGCTATCAAAAAGATATAGCATCTGGGGTCTTAAAGGTTTGAAGGCAAACAAGCGGCCATCTAACTGAGAAGCAAAAAAGCCCACAGAGAAGAAGCACAAAAGCCTGTGTGATCACGAGATGTTGAAGGGATCAGATAACAGACACCAAAGAACAAAACCATCATTGTGTGATCACCTTCTCCACATAAACGCTGAAGACGAATGTGTGCATAAGTAAGTGGTGAAGAAGGCTCATGGTGCCTGGCTATCGAGAGATATAGTGTCTGGGGTCTTAAAGGCTTGAAAGTAAACAAGCGGCCATCTATCCCAGAAGCAACAAAGCCCACATGGAAGCAGCATACCAACGGATCATGAAGGGCTGAGGGGACCAGGTTTCCAGCAACAAAGGCGGGGGAAAAATTTGAGGGGAGTGCGTGATGGGAACCCAATGCCCATCTGTAGACCACTGGACATCCCTTGCAGAGGAGTAGTGGGGAGGAGATGAGTCACCCAGGGTTCAATGTAGCAATAATGAAACTCACAACCTTCCTCTAGTTCTTAAATGCTTCCTCCCAACTATCATGATCCCAATTCTACCTTGCAAACCTGGTTAATCCAAAGGATACACAGCGGTACAGATGGGAACTAGAAACACAGGGAATCTAGGACAGATGAACCTCTCAGGACCAGTGGTGAGAGTGGCGATACCGGGAGGGAAGGAGCGGTAGAAAGGGGGAACCAATCACAAGGCTCTACATAAAACCTCCTCTCTGGGGGATGGGCAACAGAGAAGTGGGTGAAGGGAGATGCCGGGCAGTGTAGGATAAGATAAAATAATAATTAATAAATTATTAAGGGTTCATGCGGGAGGGGAGAGTGGGAAGGGAGCGGGAGGACAAAAAGGTAAATGAGCTGATTCCAGGAACACAAGTGGAAGGCAAATTTTGAGAATGATGAGGGCAACGAATGTATAAGAGTGCTTTACTCAACTGATGTATGTATGGATTGTGATAAGAGTTGTGAGCCCCAATAAAATGATTTAAAATAAATAAGTAAAATGGATTGTGGTAATGATTGTACAACTCTTCTTGATATGATTGAACTATTGAATCACATGGTATATGGATGTAGTGCCAATAAAACTGTTAGAACAAAAGTGGATAGCATTGTGAATGATTGAAATCCCAGAACACCTATTTGAGTTCTCCCAGAAACTACTCATAGACCAATAGACAATTCTTCAAACAAAACTAGGGGATACTGCATGATTTAAAATCAGGAATGGTGGTGTAGCCTGTCATCGTACTTAAACAATGTGTGTGCTGTGCAGATGATTAGAGAAACTGGACTATGTGAAGAATATGATATCAGGATTGGAGGAAGACTAACTATCTCTAATATGCAGATGATACAACCTTGCTTGCCGAAAGCAAAGAGAAACACAGCTGTTGAAGATCAATGGCTACAGTCTTCAGTGTAATTGCACCTTAAAATATAAAATGTAAAAGCACTGGTTTGACACAGTGATGTTGGTACATGGGATCTTGGGAAATCTTCAACTTATTAAAAATCTTTTATTCATTTTTATTTTTTTTAAAGATCATTTTACTGAGGGCTCATAACAAGCCATACATCAATTGTATCAAGCACATTTGTACATGTTATCATCATTATTTTCTAAACATTTACTTTCTATTTGAGCCCTTGATATCAGCTCTTTCCCCATACCCCCGTCCTCCCCTCCCACCATCATTACTCCTTGATAAATTATTATTATTTTCATATCTTACACGCACTGCTGTCTCCCTTCCCTGATGGTTTCTTTTTTGTTTGTGTTTATTTTTTAAACGTTTTATTAGGGGCTCATACAACTCTTATCACAATCCATACATACATCAATTGTGTAAAGCACATCTGTACATTCATTGCCCTCATCATTCTTTTTTAAACATTTTATTAGGGGTTCATACAACTCATCACAATCCATACATATACATACATCAATTGTATAAAGGACATCTGTACATTCTTTGCCATGATCATTTTCAAAGCATTTGCTCTCTACTTAAGCCCTTTACATCAGGTCCTCTTTTTTCCCCTCCCTTCCCGCTCTCCCCTCCCTCATGAGCCCTTGATAATTTATAGATTATTATTTTGTCATATCTTGCCCTATCCGGCATCTCCCTTCACCCCCTTTCCTGTTGTCCGTCCCCCAGGGAGGAGGTCACATGTAGATACTTGTAATCGGTTCCCCTTTCCAACCCACTCACCCTCTACTCTCCAAGTATCACCCCTCAAACCCCTGGTCCTCAAGGCATTATCCACCCTGGATTCCCTGTGCCTCCAGGTCCTATATGCACCAGTGTACAACCTCTGCTCTATCCAATTTTGCAAGGTAGAATTTGGATCATGGTAGTTGGTGGGGAGGAAGCATCCAGGATCTGGGGGAAAGCTATATTCTTCATCGGTGCTACATTGCACCCTGACTGACTCATCTCCTCCCCTAGACCCCTCTGTAAGGGGATCTCCAGTGGCCGACAAATGGGCTTTGGGTCTCCACTCTGCACTTCCCCCTTCATTCACTATGGTAATTTTTTTTTTGTGGATATTGCCTTATACCTGATCCCTTTGGCACGTCGTGATCGCACAGGCTGGTGTGCTTCTTCCATGTGGGCTTTGTTGCTTCTGAGCTAGATGGCCGCTTGTTCACCTTCAAGCCTTTAAGATCCCAGACAGTATCTCTTTTGATAGCCGGGCACCATCAGCTTTCCTCGCCACATTTCTTTGTGCACCCGTTTGTCCTCGGTGATTGTATCATGGATTGTATCATGCAGCCAATGATATGATATTTTGTTTTTTGATGCCTGATAACTGATCCCTTCGGGACCACGTGATCACACAGATTGGCGTGTTCTTCCATGTGGGCTTTGTTACTTCTGAGCTAGATGGCCACTTGTTTATCTTCAAGCCTTTAAGACCCCAGACACTATCTCTTTTGATAGCCGGGCACCATCAGCTTTCTTCACCACATTTACTTGTTCACCCACTTTGGCTTCAGCAGTTGTGTGGGGAGGGTGAGCATCATAGAGTGCCAATTTAATAGAAGAAAGTATTCATGCATTGAGGGAGTGGTTGAGTAGAGGCCCAAGGTCCTTTTGCCACCTTAATACTTAACCTATAAATATAGACACATAGATCTATTTCCCCATCCTCATATATGTATTTGCATGTACATGTCTTTGTCTAGACCTCTATAAATGCCCTTTGCCTCCCAGCTCTTTCCTCTATTTCCCTTGACTTTCCTCCTGTCCCACTATCATGCTCCGTCCCCACCTGGGTTTCAGCAATTCCTCTTGTTTACATTACCCCTTGATCATACCCTACCAGGCCTCCCACACCAAGCTCACCACCAATTTGGTTCACTTGTTTCCCTTGTCCCTGGGTTTGTTAACACCACTTCCATTCCCCCCACGTGCCCCTATCCCATGTCCTCCCGGAACTGTTGGTCCCGTTGTTCTTTCTAGATTGTTCATCCAGCCTATCTACCCAGTAGTTTTTAAGCAGTTTACTATTCATTTGCTTATGTTTTATTTATTTTTCTTGAGTTTCCTGTTGATTTCTAATAGTACAGCATTGTGATCTGAGATTGTGTTGTAGAAATATTCTGCATCTTTGTTGAGTATTTTTCTAGTTATTTTGTTCTTCATTGAAAGTTTATCAAATCCACCCAGTATTATTGTGGAGTTATCTATTTCTCTTTTCAGTTTTGTTAGAATTTGATTTATGTCTTTGGACTCTTTCATTGGGTGTGTAGATCCTTATCATGGTTATGTCTTATTGTTGGATTAACCATTTAATCATTAGATAATGCCCTTCCGTATTTTTTATGGTGTTTTCCTTGAAATCTATTTTACCAGAAATTAGCATTGTCACTTTGCTCCTATTTTGCTGCCATTTGCTCAGTATTTTTTTGTTCTTTCATCCCCCCAGCAATTTTATTAGTATATAATTCAAAAATCATGCAATTCAGTAGTTTTATCACATCAAGAAGAGTGTTACAATTATCGGCATAGTGTGTTTGGCATATTTTCTTCATTCTTGTACTAATCGCTATTAGCTCCCCAATTTTCCCCAACCTCTCCTGTCATATCATCAAGGAAGCAGTAATCTAGTTACTGTATCTATACATTTACCGATTCTGGGTATCATATATAGAAATGCACTATAAAACAAACCATCCTTTCATTTTTAGCTTATTTTCATTTTAAGATATGTCTTTTACAGATATCCTATTAATGGATCATGGTTGCTTATCCTTTGATTCTGTGTTTCTTGCCTGGGGCGTTTACTCCAGTTACAGTCAATGTAATTATTGATAGATATGTAGTTACAGCTTTCCTATTACTTATTTTAAAATGTTATATTTGAGATATAAAGAACATATCATAGAATTCAATAGTTTAATCATATTAAGAAGGGTAATATATTCTTCACCACAGTCAACATTGGAACATTTTCTTTCTTTTTGTACCCATTGCTGTTGACTGCCCATTTCCCCCACCTCCCCTTTTGTACCTCTCAATAATTATTAATAGTATTATTATCTTCATAGAGCCACCCTTCTTGACTTTCCTTTATTGAAAAACATAAAGCGTGGACAAAGAACAAAAAAATTGGCCAAATAAAACAGAGACAACCTCAATAGAACAGATAGCAGAAAATATTTTAAAACCAGAATAAATTCAGGTGGGAGATATAATGAAACGTTGTTACATTCTAGCCTAATGACAGCTGCCAATATCAGACAATACTCTTTTCCTGATAGTATGGCTATTGACATTCCTACATTATGGTCAGTGGGGTCTCACCAGATACTCAATCCATGTGTGGATCCTGCAAATGGATTTAGGGCTTCCACTATTATTCGTAACATTTTAGGATCTGGTCCAGTTCCTTCCTCTGGGTTTTATTCTTTATGATCTTTGGATCACTCAAGCTGTCGTGCTTCTTTGTGGAGTAGCTGATTGCTCACTTAAGTGGCTGCATGTTTGGAGACAAGCCTTTAAGACCTTAGATGCTATTTTTCTAATACCCGGGCACTGTCTAATTTCTTCACAACACTTTGCTGTAGTACGCTTATCTTCGGTGATCTCAGAGCAAGTACTGAGCATGGCCATCTCACAAGAACTAATTGTTCTTAAGGTCACAATTAAGTGGGAGCTCAAAATCCATTCATATATGTAATATATTTATATATCTCCCTGGTTTGCTTTGTAGATACCATTATCACTTTATTAGAGTGCATCATAAATCATCCCCTGAGGTATATAGTAATTCTATTGATAGTTACATTATTTTAGTCAGTGGTATAGAAAACACTGTTAAAAAAGGAGACTACATGTTTAGGACATCTTTTTAGACCCTATACTGTACAGCTTTGAAAATTAGGTGATTGGACACTAGTTACACAAACCATGAGGGTTAGAGATATGGCAATATTTTCAGTAACACTCATTTGCAAAGGAAGGACCATGCCTGGTTGGCTAACATGTCCCAAATAAGTAGAGAGAGCATTAAAAAGGCAAGTACATGTTGATCCTAGGTTGCCTTTTGTTGGACAACCTCTAAGCAATTGGTGTGAACCAATTTCCTAATCTTGGGATAGAAATCATCTGCTTCTTTCCCCATTAGATCATTTCACTTTTAAGTTCAAGAGAGTATTTCAGTCCTTTAGATCAGCTACAAGTGAGTTTAAGGTAAATCCAGTTCCCTTAGTGGAATTTCCCATTCAAATTCTGCTGTGGTGTGGTCTGTGAATGGGTATTGTGTATCTTGAAAGGACAGTCTAGTGTTACAGTTGTCTATAATATGTTGTGCGGGTCACGAGAGGTTGGATAGAAACTAGGTCAAAAGTGCCCACTTAGGAACATAATACTGGGTGTATTTGTGTCAGTGGTGGGTTGCCTCACCAGATTGACCCAACATCAGAAATGTAATCTTCTCTAATACAGACATGTCCCACCCTTCCTCTTGATCTGAGTTCCCAGTAAGGTTCACTAAATACTCTTTAAAAAAAACATTTTATTAGGGGCTCATACAACTCATCACAATCCATACATGCATCAATTGTATAAAGCACATCTGTACATTCATTGCCCTCATCCTTTTCAAAGCACTTGCTCTCCACTTAAGTCCTTTGCATCAGCTCCACTTTTTCCCCCTCCCTCCCCGCTCCCTCCTCCCTCATGAGCTCTTGGTAATTTACAAATTATTATTTTGTCATATCTTGCCCTATCCAATGTCTCCCTTCACCCTCTTTTCCATTGTCCGTCCCCCAGGGAGGAGGTCACATGTAGATCCTTGTAATCGGTTCCCTCTTTCCAACCCACTCTCCCACTACCCTCACAGTATCGCCACTCACATCACTAGTCCTGAAGGGATCATCTGCCCTGGATTCCCTGTGCTTCCAGCTCCTATCTGCACCAGTGTACATCCTCTGGGCTATCCAGACTTCCAGACTTGCAAGGTAGAATTCGGATCATAATAGTGGGGGTGGGGGTGGGTGAGAAGGAAGCATTTAGGAACAAGAGGAAAGCTGTATTCTTCATTGGTGCTATATCACACCCTGATAGACTCATGTCCTCCCCTAGACCCCTCTGTAAGCGGATCTCCAGTGGCAGACAGATGGGCTTTAGGTCTCCACTCTGCACTTCCCCCCCTTCATTCATTATGGTAAAAAATTTTTTTGTTCTGATGATGCCTTATACCTGATCCCTTCGATACCTCGTGATCATACAGGCTGGTATGCTTCTTCCATGTGGGCTTTATTGCTTCTGAGCTAGATGGCCGCTTGTTTACCTTCAAGCCTTTAAGACCCCAGATACTCTCTCTTTTGATAGCCGGGCACCATCAACTTTCTTCGCCACATTTACTTATGTACCCGTTTGTCCTCAGCGATCATATCATGGAGGTGTGCACCCAGTGATATGATTTTTTGTTTTTTGATGCCTGATAACTGATCCCTTTGGAACCTCGTGACCACACAGGCTGGTGTGTTCTTCCATGTGGGCTTTGCTGTTTCTCAGCTATATGGCCACTTGTTTATCCTCAAGCTTTTAAGACCCCAAACACTATATCTTTTGATAGCCAGGCACCATCAGCTTTCTTCACCACATTTGCTTGTTCACCCACTTTGTCTTCAGTGGTTGCATCGGGAAGGTGAGCATCACAGAATGCCAATTTAATAGAAGAAAATATTCTTTCATTGAGGAAGTACTTGAGTAGAGGCCCAATGTCCATCTGCCACCTTAATACTAAACCTATAAATATAGGCACATAGATCTATTTCCCCATTCTCATATATATATTTGCATATGTACACGTCTTTGTCTAGACCTCTATAAATGCCCTTTGCCTCCCAGCTCTTTCCTCTATTTCCCTTGACTTTCCTCCTGTCCCACTATCATGCTCCATCCCCACCTGGGTTTCAGCAATACCTCTTCGTTACATTACCCTTGATCATGCCCTACCAGGCCTGCCACACTCACCTCACCACCAATTTGGATCACTTGTTGTTCCCTTGTCCCTGGGGTGTTTTTTTGTTTGTTTGTTTTTTTTTAAATTTTTTTTTTAGTCCCTGGGTTTTTTAACACCACTTCCTTACCCCCCACGTTCCCCTATCCCATTTCCCCCTGGAACTGTCGGTCTCGTTGTTTTTCCTCCAGCCTATCTTATTTAGACAGGCCTGCGGAGATAATAACATGCACAAAAACAAGACAGAGCAAAACCAAGCAGCAATATACAACAAAACAACAACAACAAACCAATGACAAAAACAAAACACAACAAGAAAGAAAAGCTTGTAGTTAGTTCAAGGATCATTTGTTGGCCTTTAGGAGTGTTTTCCAGTCCAGTCTGTTGGGGCACCACACCCTGGCCCCAAAGTCCACCTACAGCATTCCCTGGGGACCTTGCCGCTCCATTCCCTTGCTTTTCCGCTGTACTCCTCCAGTGCTTTGCCTGAGTGTGGTGGGATCAGGTCAAGCGCAATTCCCACACTGTGTTTCTGGTGCTGGCCCCTGCAAGGCCATGGGTCAGTGAGGGACGTCAGGTCTCATAGTGGGGCTGTCCATGTGGTCCTCTCTGTGGACTGGCTGCTCTAATTGGGGTTATCATCCTCAGGGCCTGGTGGGCCAGAATGTGCTCCACTCTCTCCTCCCCCTTCATCTGCTCCCGTGTGTTCTGGTCAGATATGTCCCTCTCCTGGAGCTGCAGATTCAATGCTGTCCTTTGAAATAAATACTTCTGGGGGGAAGTTCAAGTATCCACTTAGTATTCGGTACTGGGGCCAACCCCCCAGACTACTCCACGCTGGAATGTTGTACATGGTAGACAACTGGGGAGGAGGTGGGGAAAGGAAAAAAAGGATGAAAATAAGGAAGAAATGGGTAGCGGGGGCAAAGGGGTGCTTACCCACTAAATACTCTTATAGGTGTGTCTGCTAATTTGTATGATCATAGTACACTTCTCCCATCCAAGTACTAACCAGGCCCGACCCTGCTTAGCTTTCAAGATCAGACGAGATCGGGCGCGTTCAGGGTAGTATGGCCGTGGACGATCATAGTACACTTCTATGGCAGGAATTGATTGATCTTCTCCCGCTCCCCCAAACATGGGAGATTGACCCCATCTGAGGTGAGGCTACCTTACTAGAGGTGCTTTTTAAGATACTGAAATATGTGGTTTATAGTAACTAGGCAGGCACACTACGTTGTTGTTTGGGGGCCGTATTAGAAGACTACATGACCTGAGAACAGTAGCTTGCCTTTGTCTTGTTTTTTATCCTTACAGTAGTAGACTCATACAAGATATGTCCTTTTCAACATAAACATTTCCAAGTCCATCCATGTGAAAAGATGTTTTGTTTTTTCATCACTGTTATGTACACTGTGCATGTACCAGTTTCTTTATCAACTGATGGGCATTTGGGCTATTTCCAGCTTCTTGCTAGTGTGAACTGTGCTGCAATGGACAAAGAATAGCATGTGTCTGTTCGTGTTTTGTCTCCTACTCTTTTGGGATATATGCTCAGCAGAGGTATTGCGGGATTGTGTGGTATTTTTATTCCCAGTTTCAGTAAGTGCCATATTGCTTTCCACAGTGGTACATGTTCACAGTCCTGCCAACACTGTATGAGAAATTCCAATCTCTTCATACCCTCTCCAGCATTATTCATTCTCTGTTTTGTTTGTTTTTCAATTAGGCTATTGTTATGGGTGTCAGATGATATCTCATTGATTTTAGTTGCACCTCCCTGAAGGCTAGTGATCCCTAAGCATTTCTTCATGTGGTTGTTAGCTATTCGATGAATTCTATGTTCATGCTATTTGTCAACCTTTTAATTGCATAATTTGTTTTTTTTTCTTATTGAAGTATTGCAGAGTTCTGTAGATTTTAATGATTAGCTCCTTATTTGTTGTATCATTGCGAAAAAAATTCCAGTCTGTGAGTTCTTATTTTACCTATTTTGTAAAGTCTTTTGATGTGTGTGTCTTGTTTTTATTAAGTCCCAGTTGTCTATTTTGTCTTATATGGATTGTGTTTCCTTTATTGTATTTGGTAGTGTATGTATGCCCCTGCTGCATGTGGACCCTTACATTTGTCCCAGTTCTCTTGTTGGTGATTCATCTAGCTCTGGAGTTTACATTTAGGTGGTCTCTAATGCACCTTGAGTTTGTTTTTGTACATGGGGCAAGTTATAGGTCCTGTTTCATTTTTCTGCAAATGCAGATTCAATTTTTTCCAGAACTACTTGTTGAAGAGGTTATCTCCCATTCAATTATTTTTGGTCCTTTGTCAAAAACCAAATGTCTGTTGGTGGATGCTTTTATTTTTGGGTTTTCTATTTTGTTAACATTGATTTATTTATCTATCATTGTATTAGTACCAGGCTGCTTTGACTACTGTGGCTGTATAATAAGTTTAGAGGTTAGGTCGTATAAAGCCTCCTACTTTGTTCTTTTTTGTGAAGTTCTTTGCTTATCCTGGGCCTCTTCCATACCATATGAAGTTGGTTATTAGTTTTCCATTTCTTTAAAGAATGAAGTTGGGATTTGGATTGGAATTATGTTGTATTTTTAGATTATTTTAGGTAGTATTGACATTTTTCATATTATTAAATCTTCCTATCTGTGAACACAGGATATTCTTCCATTTGTATAAATCTCTTTGGTTTCTTGTAATAATGTTCTGTAGATCTCTTTGTATAGGTTTTTTTTTTGGTGTGTGTTTGTTTAGGTTTATTTCTAGGTGTTTCATTTTTATGTGACTATTTTAAATGATTTTGTTTTCTTGATTTTTTTTCAGGGCTGTCATCGTTATATAGGAATGAAATTTATTTCTACTTGCTAATTTTATATCCTGCTACTTTACTAAATCTCTCAATGGGTTCCAACAGACTTTTTGTGGACTCCTTTGCCTTCTCTAAATATAAGATTATATAATCTGTAAATAGTGGGAGCTTTATTTCTTCTTTGCCCAATTGTATTCATTCCCTTGATTTCTTTGGTGATTCTGGTTAGGACTTCCAGCAAAATGTTAAGAGTGGTGATGAAGGCACCCTTGCTTAGTTCCCATTCTCAGGTAAAAATACACTTTCCCATTGAGTGTGATGTTGGCTATTGCTTTTAAAAAATATGATCATTATTATGTTGAGGAATTTCCTTTGATTCCTAGTTCATCGAGTGTTTTCTTTATCAGAAATGGGTGTTGGATATTGGCAAACACCTTTTCTGTATCTATCAATATTATCATGTGACTCTTTCTTTGCCTTGTTTATGTGGTGCGTTACATTAATTTCGATATTTTTCTAATGTTGAACTCTGTCCTTGCATCCCTGTTATAAATTGCAATAGGCCACAATGAGTTTTTTTTGGATATGTCATTTGTTACATCGATAAAAATTATGTTGAGAATTTTATATCTTTTCTTGAGGGATATAGGTTTTTAATTTCCTGTCTTTGTGGAGTTTTTGCTTGGCTTTGGTATCAGGGTTATGCTTGCTTTGTACAATAAGTTTGGGAATTTATTGTCTCTATATTCTGAATAGTTTTTGCTGAAATGGTGACAGTTCTTCACTGAAAGCTTGGTGAAGCCATCTGGTCTTGGACTTTTCTTGGTTAGGAGTTTTTTTCTTCTTTGGTTAATGGTCTGTTTAGATTTTCTACTTTGACTGTGTTCATTTGGGTAGATGTATATTTCCAGGTATTTTGTCCACTTGTTTTAGGCTATCAAATTTGTTGGACTACAGCTGTTTGTAGTAGTATGTTGTTGTTCTTTTTATTTCTTTTGAATCTCTTGTGATGTAGCCCTTTACAACTCTAATTCTAGATATTTACATCTTCCTTCTTTCCTTTGGTGTGTTTGCCAGTAGTGTGTCAATTTAGATGATCCTTTCAAAGAAGCATTGGAGCCCTGGTGGCATAGTGTTCATGTGCTATCTACAAGGTCAACATTTTGAAACTGCCAGCTACTCTGAGGGAGAAAACGGGGCTTTCTACTCCCATAAAGAGTTACAGTCTCAGAAACTCACAGGAGCAGTTCTACCCTGCCCTATTGGGTCACTGTGTGACTTGATGGCAGTGAGTTTGATTTGGCTTTGGTTTCAAAGAATCACCTTGTCTTGTTGATTTTTTTCCCCGTTGTTTCCCTGCTTTCCAGTTCATTATTTTTTGTACTAATCTTTGTGATTTCTTCTGATATTGGAGGGTTTATGCTGTTGCCCTTCTTCTATTGTTGGAGGCACTGTGTTAAGGTATTGATTTTGTTTCTTTCCTCTTTTCATGTGTGCCTTCATTGCTATAAATGGCCTTTTGATACCTGCATTTGTTATATCCTAAAATATTTGATATGCTATGTTATCATTCTAGTTTGTTTCAAGGAAATTCTTAATTTCATCCATCATCTGTTTTATTACCCTGTCATTTTTAAGGTGTGTCTGTTCAGTGCTTGTCTTTATGTTCCCGTTATTTCTTTTTTTAAAACAGCCTTATTAGCTCTTTATCCATGTCATAAAATTCAATAATTAAATCATATCAAAAAGAGTTGCATAATTATCTCCACATTCACTTCTAGAACATTTTCTTCTTACTTGTACTCATTGCTATTCATGTAAATTTTTTTCTAATTGTGGCCAAAATATCCACAACAAAACATTCTCCAATTCCATAACTTTACATGTATAGTTAACTGTGTTGATGCACTTCATGTTATATAACTTTATTGATATCTTTTTCCAAATTATGCCACCACCATTGACATAAACTCAATGTCCCCTAAGCAACAATTCCTTCTCCTTCACCCATGGTAACCCTAGGTCAAGTTTGGTTTCTTTCATTTTTTAAAGTAGTTTTCTTGATATAACAGTCACATATCATACATTTCCATGGTTAAATTGCTTTAAAATTGTATATACATCATTATAATGAGTTCTAATGCTCTCTCCCTCCTCCCGCATTCATTATTTGCTCCCCAAATTCCTCAACCTCTCCCCCTCTAAACACCCTCCATTGACATCACTGATAAACTATTTCATCAGTTATTATCTCTGAATCCATCCCTTCTGTGCTCCACAAACTGGGAAACCCAACAGAAACAAAAATAAAACAGCAAGAAGTAATAATAATAATAATATATAAGGAAAAATACAAAGAAAGAAGAAATTTCTGTCATGGAACAAGTGAGAAATACTTGAGCCTAGAGAACATTCAGGTTGGGTCAAGAGGGATTTCAACTGACCAAGTATCATTATTACTGTATACCATGGTTGGATCCACCATAATTAAGGTTACAATGATCTCTGTCTGATAGTAAAGCTGTTCCAGTCCCTCGCCTGTGGTAAGAGGGGATTTGCCAGAGGTGTAATCTGACTAGATACTCTATATATGGATTTTGGGCTCCCACTTCCTCCATTGCCTTCTATAAATTAGCTGTTCACAACTTAAGCTCTGATACCTTTTCCTTCATCATATTGGGATTTTGTTATCGTCATCTTTGGATCACACAGGCTGGTGTGTGCACTTAGTTGCCGCTTCACGTAGATGGCTGCTTGTTTGAATACAGCCTTTAAAACCCCAGACACTATTCCAGTTGATAGCCTGGCACCATCTGCTTTCTTCACCACACTTTGCTATCTTTGATGATATTTTCATGAAGGTAAGTATCCAGTAAATGTTCCTGAAATTTCTATAGTTGATATCTATTTTTGTAGCATTGTGATATGAGAAAAATGGATCATAGGATCTCAATGTATTTGACTTTTTTAAGGCTTTCTTTGTGGCCTAGCTTGTGTTTTTTACTTTGGAGTATGTACCGTGTGTGCTGCAGAACATACACTGTACAATTGTCAGATGGAGTGCTTTATGTATATCTAGGAGTGACCTGATTGTATTGTTTAGTTCTTCTGTTTCTTTATTGAATTTCTCTCCCAATGATTTGTATTTCCTTGAGAGCAGTATATTGAAATCTCCTATTATTGTGAAATGGTTGCTTTATCTCTTCAATTCTACAAGGATTTGGTTAATGTATTTTGAGGGTCTTTCATTGGGTGTGTATGTGTTTTTTATGGTTTTATGTTCCTGGTATATTATTTCTTTAATCATTATGTAATGTGTATTCTTTTCTCTCATTATGTTATTTGCCTTCATGTCTATTTTACTGGAAATTAAATTTTACTACTCTAGCCTTTTTATGGTTGCCATTGGCTTTGCAGCTCCCACCCCCCCCATCCTGTGGGTTTCTAAGACTGTAGCTGTTTATGGGAGTAGAAAGCCCTAACTTTTTTTCTGAGGAGGGGCTAATGGTAGACCTTGCAGATGACAGTCCAGTGCCTAACCATTATGCCACCAGAGGTTCCTGGGTTTAATCATTTGGCTTACTGGGGTGTTTGCCACCGGTTTCTAGGTTGATTTGGTATTGGGGAACTCACGAACTCCTTCTGGGTAAATTTGGTAGTGGGTGAGAGTGCTGGCACAAGTCTCTAATCATGCAGAGCAGCATAACACAGGCTGTGTGGTGTTGGCTGCCATCTGTTGTTGATCCAGTGGTGCCAAAATAGGTAGTGGCATTTGCCTAGCCACTGGTGCAGTAGATATGGTGTGTATGGCTGAGTAGGGTCTCTGGCTCCTAACTGTTAGGGAAAGAGAGGGGAGGAAAAAGAAAGTAATTATAAAAAGGGGGATGTGAAAGAAAGGAGACTTAATAAGAAAGGAAAAGAAGAAAGAATAAATCATCAAAAGCAGAATAATATTTGCATAAGTGCTAGCTGCCAAGTGGGAGTGGTGTCAGGGAGCAGTGTGCTTACTCGATGGATTGGAAAAAATGAAGAAGGGAAGAGATAGTGGAAAGAAACTAAATAAGAGAAGGTAAAGACAGAATAACTAAGACGAAAAGGAAAAAATGGCATCATACTTGTACAAGCCTTAGCCACCAAAAACAGCTGCAGCTGGATTGTGGAGTTTACTCTGCTTTCCATGGAGGGATGAGTGGGTGCTGCTGACCCTAGATGCAGGGGGCATGGGTATAGGCTCTCGCTTCCTGGCTCAAAAAAAGACTGGGGGAGGAAAACGAAAATGAAAAAGAGTAGAGGGAAGAACTAAGAAAGAGGAAAGAAGCATAGTACTGGTTAAAGTGCTAGCTGCCCCATCTAGGAGGGATGAGGGTTGGCACTACTAACAACAGAGTCAGTGGAGGGAGGAACATCTGCTCTATGAGAACAGAAAAGAGGAGGGGTAAAGGAAGAGGGAGAAAAGAAAAATAGAAACGAGGACAAGAGGGAAGAACTATGGAGAAAGTTAAAAGGAAAGAAAAAGTCGCTTAACATTGGCAGTATGTGTGGGGGGGTATAGTTGGGCTGGCTGCCAGGTGGGGAGACTGGTCTCTCCCTCTGGTTACTGGGAGGTTTTGCAAAGTAAGCAGAAAGATCACACCGCTCCTGTCACTGATCACTGATGTGGGTGCGGGTACAGTTGTAGGCGAGTAGAGCCCATTAATCTGGTTCCTGCTCAGATCAGATTCTACTTGCGATAATTCAGAATAGTATGCTCTACCAGTTGGCGGTTCACTGCTCCATTTGCCTATTTGCCATTTTTGTTTCAGTCTTCCTTGTCAATGTTTGATCTACTTCTTTATCCTCTCCTTTGAAGCTGTGGGTTCAAGGATTATCATCAGGATCCCTTGGACTTAGTTTCTTGAGCCTTTGTTTTAGAAAGTCTGTGTATCATATTTGCCTAGTCCACTATGTTTGGATCCTCCTGTAATGATAATATATTAATAGATATGAAATTCCCAGAAAGACACACAGCAATTCACTGCACATAACAGTCAGAGATTAGAGTGCTCACAGATTCAAATAAGCAGAGTTTCAGCATAGTGGATGTTAAAAACCAAAAATACCAAACTCAGTGCCATCGAGTCAATACTGACTCATGATGACCTTATGCCCCTATGAGTTTCTGAAGCTGTAACTGTTTATGGGAGTAGAAAGTCCTGTCTTTCTCTGTCAGAGGTGTTGGTGGTTTTGAACTGCTGACCTTGCATATCACAGCTTAACACTTAACCACTACATCATCAGGGTTCCATTCAAAGTAGACATTACCAAACTGTTATGTAAGCTTCACATTTTAACCGAGACCACTAGAGGGCATGTGATGTTAAATCAAGAATGTTTCCTATTTAACAAGATTTTATTAATGTGCTTCACATTTCTATTTATTGATTTGATGTTCCTCTAAACTATTTCATCAGTTCACAGTGTTCTCTTGAACTAATTTATTTTCATCAGCCTAATATCTGGCTCATTATAGATCTTCCATAAATATTTATAATTTGAACTAAGGGATTCATATTTTGAATCAGTAGATTCCAAATCATGACATGTGCTTTCTATTAATTAACTGTGGTCAGTAGTTTCAAGAAACTATCAGTTTTTATAACCTGGCTAATAATACAATATCCATGATTTTTATTACCTAAACACATCTACGAAAGAGGATGAAAAGATTCAAGCTTGGAATTTATATTCTTTATTTGTGCAAATGATAGTATCAGACAATGATATATGTTGTAATGTGTGAGTTAATAGTCATTAAAGCCCCATGAACGGACTCTGCTCTTGCACTAAATTCCTCTCTCCAGGGTTTGCCAGCTAATAGAGGATGTAGTTCAATTGGAGTTTTTGTCCCTGCCAGAATTGTTAACTCTGTTTCTCCAAATGGGGATTAAGCTGCTCATGAAACCTGATTTCCACGATGTGTTTTAGAGCTGGAGGGTTGTTTGGGATAAAGAAATTTATCAACAACAAGCTTCCCTGGCTGCCTTTTAATAATTAATTGCTTTCATTGAAATTCTCCACTGAAGGGATTTTGGATGTCTGGCCTGGTTCTTTTGGCACTGGTGGCTGAAGTCTTTGACTGTCCTTGATCTAGCCCCATGAGCTTAGGCCCTCAGTATTGCAGTACCGTGCAACCATTTCAAATAGCCTGAGAAATACAGCCCAATTTTTATGTTTTGATAGACTATTTTTTCAGAGTAGTTTTAGATTTACATCAACATTGAAGAGACAATAGAGTTCCTACCCATAGCTTAACGTCTTGCCTTAGTATGATATATTTATTACAATTGATAAACTAATGTTAGAACATTATTATTAAGTGAAATTCTAATTTATCCAGATTTCCTTAGTTGTCAGTTAGTGGCCCTTTATTGTTCCAGAACTTCACATTACATTTAATCACCATGTCTCCTCTTTGGCTGTGATAGTTGTTCGATATTCTTGCTTTTGATAACCTTGATAGTTTGGAAGAATGGTTGTAGTTCTCAATATTAGCAATTTTTCTATTTTACAAGGAGACTTCAAGAAGTTTTGTGGAAAATGGAATTAAATGATAGTGGAATTTTCCATGAACTTTTTTGAAGTCCGCCTTGTATATATTTAAAAATATTTCTCAATATGTTTAATGGGATCAATCCAAATAGCATGAGAAATGTAGCCATTTTTATTGTTCTTTCTAGCATCTGATTTTAAAATATGAACAGTTCTTGAAGCTGCTTCTTGCTAGAGAAGGGTAACTGTCCATGCAGTTGTTTCCCAACGTGGGTGATACTGCCCCCTGGGGTATGTGTGTGTGTGTGCTGCAATGATCCATCAAATCCAAACTTACTGCCATCCATTCAATGCTGACTCATAACCCCCCTGTGGGGTTCAGAGACAGTAACTGTTTATGGGAGTAGAAATCCCAGTCTCACTGAGTTGCTGGTGGTTTTGAACTTCCGACCATGTGGATCACAGCCCAATGTCTAACTACTACACCACCAGGGCTCCAGGGGTCTGCAAAAGCAGATACCTATATTTTATCCTGGATTATGGACTACAGGACATAAGTTTTTGATTGCCAGGGGGGTGCTGAATAATATTTTTCTGGAAAGGAGGCAGTAGATCAAATAAGTGTGGGAACCTATGGTTTATGGTTTATGGCATTGGCAAATGTTCTAATATAGAATGCCATAGGAGTAAACTTTTCTGTTTATTATTTATGGTCACCAAACCCACTGATGTGTTCATAATTTTTTTTAAAGAAAACAAAATGGAAATTATTGGTTGAAATTCAAAGCCAATATCTAGAACTATGGTGTTTTATTCCCTACCCCAACATCTGAACTATAGTGAGAGTCTTAATTTTTAGTGTCAGAATTTAAATATAAGAACTTAAAAGAAAAAAGTATCAACTAGATAAGTCACATATTGTTTCATAGCTTTACCTAAATTTAATTTTTTATCCCAACCTGTCTTTACTATGAGATAAAAATTCAGCTTTCTTTTTAAAGCATAGTTTCACATGTTTAAATCCAATACTGACACAGATTCTTATACAAGTGATACTACTTAATTTAGTTGGAATGCTAGTATGGTACATTAGCTTTCTAAATTCTTTGTTAGAGTTCAATGAATTTTTCTTCTGTGAATCTTTACTTTCCGTGCCATATATAATTTAGTCTAAAAAAAGATATGGTCTTTTGAATTTTAGTAAAAATGGCTCTTTAAACTCTTCTGGAGACTTGAAGCAAATCAGGGTAAGGTATAGATTGAGAAGAACTGAAATAACTAATCTTTTGACTTATGTGCTTTATAATAATAGTAATAACAAAACATACAGGATGAGTCAAGTGGTAGTTGTGGACTTTATTCCAGACAACTAACAAAATGTCTCTGAGGGATTATTACAGCTTCCTCTAGGAGTTAGCTTGAAGATTCTGAAGCTTTTATTAATGCCTTGGCCCAGGATTCCTTATCTGTAAAATTTCTATAAGAGGATGTACATTCATAAAGAACTTACTAAACACTTGTTAACTTTATAGACTTCTGTTTGCCCTTCCAGGTGTACTTCATTTTAAAGAATGGCAACATTTACTAAAATTTTCTTTAAAATGTCTATTACTTTTGTAGTAAATGTGGTGTGAATCTTTGGAATTTGCATCATTCAAATGAAATAAAATTGTTAGGAGGAATGATACAAATTGTGGAAAATTTAAAACTGTTCAGATAAGTCAGAAGTCTTTCTACCCTATTAGATTATAATTTTCCAAAAGGCTCAACATTGAATGCAGTTCATTCAGGTGGGATGATTTACCTCACATTACATGCTTGAATGGATTTTTGTTCCTGATGAAAGATTTGTTTGCTTTCTGGCAATATCTGTGGCTATTTAGCTCAGGCAGTTAGAATATAGTGCTAACAAACCCAAGATGGTGATTTTAGTTCCCGTTTTAGTAATCTTGTTTAGTAATCTGCTATAACAGAAACTATACAAGTAAAATTACTTTAACAAAAAAAATCCATTTTTTTCAGTTAAGGAGGCTAGAAATCTGAATTCAGGATGTCACCTAAGGAAAGGTCCTTGTCTCAACTGTGGGGCTAGTATTAAGTAGAGATCTGCAAGTGTCTTGCTTTCATTCTTT